>NC_133666.1:473930251-474167698 GCF_037893015.1 Macrotis lagotis | reverse complement strand
AATCATGGTATTGGAAGGATTTGTGAAATAGAGAGTTTAAGCTATTTGAGGGAGCATCAACCTGAATTTTTAAGTCCTTTAGCATAAGGGCAGATTGGGTCAGTGAGAAAAACAATAAGGTACTGAGCTCCTTGAGGAAAAAAAAAGAAAATGATGTCTGGACCAATAAGAAATAAGCCATCATATTATATATTTTGCATATGCATGTATATATGTTTATATGTAAAAAATAGAATGAACTTCAAAGAAGCATAACTGGTTGAATAAAGGTGACAAAGGAAGATTTCTCAATTTGCAATGGAAATTCCAATCCCTAGGCTTGTGGAGTCAGTTCTCAATTGTTAAGATCTGAAGAAAGATCTATTCCATTGGGGTTGGGAAGAGTCACAGCACAGCCTGAACTGCAGCTGCATTACACTGGAGCAAACCAGCTCCAACATTCCAGGAACAGCCAGAAGGGCCTGGATCCCTGGGGATTCCTGGGTCTGTGGAAGTGGGAGGAGATTGGAGGGTTTGGAAGGTCAGCAGAAGAATTCTGCCCCACTAGAGTGAGCATTGAGCCAGAGCACCTCAGGGCAGCCCTTCCCTAGAAACCTACTGAGCCATCCTGCAGCTTCTTCCAGAGAGCTCAGCCCAAAGATGGTAAAGGGATTGGAAGAGACTGCAAAGGTCTGTCTGCTACCCCTGGAGCAAGCTTATACTGTTTTTTTCATACTCAGATCCAGGGACCAGTCTTGCTCCCTGATACTATCATAGAGGAACAAGGACCCTCCTAAGAGCTCCATTGCAGAGAGGAGTGCTTATGATCATCCATAGATCAGAGCACAGACTAAGAGAGCAGTCAGAGTCTCTCATAAGACATTGGGGGAATAAAGATCCCTTGGGAGGTGTACCCAAAAGCACTCAAAAGATAATAGGCTGAGGAAATGAATAACAACAGAAAAAAAACTAATCTGACCATAGAAAATTACATTGGTCCCATGGAGAATCAACATACACACTCAGAAGATGATAAAGTCAAAGCTTCTGTATCAAAATCCTCCAAGAAAAATGGGATTTGATCTCAAACTATTGAAGAGCTCAAAAAACGAGTTTGAAAAGCAAATAAGAGAAGTGGAGGAAAAACTGGAAAATCATGAAAACCAAGTCAGGAGATTGGTCAAGGAGATAATAAAAAACACTGAAGAAAATAAAATGTAAAAAAAAAAAACACTTTAATTCAAATGGAAAAAGCAATTCAAAAGATCAATGAAGAGAAGAATGTCTTAAAAAGAGATGGTCAGATAGAAAAAAAGATTCAAAAAGCTCTCTGAAGAAAATAATGCCTTCAAATTTAGAATAGAGTTAAGGGAAGCTGACAACTTTGTGAGATAACAAGAAACAACAAAACAAAACCAAAAGGTTGAAAAACTAGAAGAAAATGTGAAATATCTCATCGGAAAAACAACTGACCTGGAAAAAAAGATCAAGGAGAAATAATTTAAAAATTATTGGGCTAACTGAATGCCATGATCAGGAAAATACAATGACATGAAATTTAAAAAAACTTAAGTTTATTGATATATGGAACCTATGGGGAAATATGGAGTTCAGTTTTTATGACCATCTAAAACTGGAATCTTTCTCTAGAGATTGCTTAAAATATACTTTCCTACATATAATTCTTTATGAAAAAACAATTATTCCCATAATATATATTTTTCCTTACATAGTAACCATGAAATAACCTATGATATAGAGTACACAAAATAAAATTGTTAACATGGAAAACATTTTTTCTTACTAGAAATTCCCTAGAATTTTCCTGTCCCTCTGTGTTAATATCTCAATTTTTTTATAAATGATTTCAGGCAATATATACTTTTCAAAAATTTGAATTCTGTAGTACAATAAATATTATATAGCATATTAATTACTTTTTTATTATTTTTTTATTTTTTCAACAACATGTTATGTAAATGTTTTAGCATTCATTCACCTGCATATTTATAAGTTACAAATTTTTCTACCACATTCCCTTTCCTTCCTTCTTTCTACAGTGGCAAACAATCTAACAAAAATAGTTCATGTTTATTTGTGATAGCATATTAGTTACATATTAGTCACTTTGTGTCTGAGGAATTAGGACTAAGGAAAAAAAGAAAATCATGGGATAGGAAGGAAAAACATAAAAGAAAATGTTTTAAAAAGTGAACATACTATCCAATCAGATTCTGTGGTGGTTTATTTTTCTTTGTTTCATTTTGTTTTTCTCTGAAAGTGGAAGGTATTGTCTATAAGAGGTCTTCCAGGGTTTTTCTAGATCTCTGAACTGCTGAAAGCTGCTACATCCATCAAATTAGGACAATTCAATGATCTTAATGTGTATAATATTTTCTTGGTTCTGCTGCTTTCACTTAGTATTAGTTTGTGTAATTCTTTCCATGCTTCTCTAAAGTGAAACCATTCATGGTTTCTTATAGAGTAATAGTATTCCAGGGTAGCTAGGTGATAGAGTGGATAGAACACTGGCCTGGAGTCAGGAGGAACTGAGTTCAAATCCAACCTCAGACAATTAATAATTCTCTAGCTGTGTGACCATGAGCAAGTTACTTAACTTCATTGCCTTGCAAAAACTAAAAAAGAAATTGTATTCCATAGTATTCATATACTATAATTTTTTCAGCCATTCCCCAATTGATGAGCATTCACTCAATTTCCAATTCTTTGCCAGTGTAAAAAGGGTTACTATAAATATTCTTTAACATGGGGGACTTTTCCAAATTTTTATGATTTGTTGTGGATACAAGCCTAGCATTGATATTGCTGGTTCAAATGGTATGATCAGTTTTATTGCACTTGAGCATAGTTCCATATTGCTCTCCACAATGGTTAGATTAGTTCACAATTCTACCAGCATTCTATTATTGTCTTTCTCTAGATATCGCTTAAAATACACTTTCCTACATTGATAGTTTTCTCTTTTAGTCATCTTAACCAATCTGATAGGTGTGAGGTGGTACCTCATACTGGTTTAATTTCCATTTCTTTAATGACTAATGATTTGGAGCATTTTTCCATGCAATTATATAGAGCTTTAATTTCTTCATTTAAAAAGTGCCTATTCATTTTCTTTTGACTATTGCTCATTTGAGGAATGATTTTTAACCTTATAAATATGATTCAATTCTTTTTTATATCCTAGAAATAAGACTTTTATCTGAACTCCTAATATGAAAGTTGTTTCCCAGTTTTCTGTTTTTCTTCTAATCTTGGCTGCATTCATTTTATTAATACAAAAGCTTTTCAGTTTGATATAGTTAAAATCATTCATTTAACATTTAAAAATATACTCCATTTCTTGTTTGATCATGAACTTCTGCCCTTTCCGTAGATTGACATACAGAATATTTCTTAATCTATTAATTTGTCTATTGAATCACCATTATGTCTAAATGCTGTGCCTATCAATACCAGGCAGTTTTGATGACTGCCAGTTTAGAGTATAATTTTAGATCTGGTATAGCTGGGCTACCTTCCTTTGCATTTTTTCATCAATTTCTTTAATAGCCTTGACCTTTTAATGCACAGATGAATTTTGTTGCTATTTTTTCTAACTCTGTAAAATAGGTTTTGATAGTTTGAATGATATGGCACTGAATAAATTATTTAATATGGATAGAATTATCATTTTTATTAGACTGACTTGGCCTAAACATGAATAATTGACATTTTTCCAAATGTTTTAGATCTTGAATTTCTGTGAAAATATTTTGTAATTTTCTTCATACATGTCTGTAGTAATGTCAGCCGTGTTTGATAGATGTAGTATGAACAAAGTATTTTATTGCACAGGGTTCACAAACAGTATGTTGTCTGTTTAGGCTGCCACTGTTTTTATTACATTACCTCTTGTTTTTATAAAACGTACCAAGTTTTAAATTGATAACTTTATTTTACATGTAATGAGACATTATCTTTTAAAAAAATTTTCTTCATACAAATTTTCTGGGTTTGTCATGAGAGGTAGATATCAAAGGGTATATAATGTTATTTAAAGTACTTTATTTTTTATTTATTATTTTTTATTTTATTTATTTAAGGCAATGGGATTAAATGAGTTGCCCAAGATCACACAACTAGGCAATTATTATGTGTCTGAGGCTGGATTTTAACTCAGCTCCTCTTGACTTCAAGGTCATTACTCTATCTATTGTGCCACCTAACTACCCTGATCTACAGGATTTTAAATAGAATTTTCCTTTCTATCACTTGTCCTTCAACTTTATTGTTTATATATATATATAGAAAAGAAATGCTGATGTTTTATGTGGATTAACTTATATCTTGCTACTTCTCTGAAATTGTTAATTGTTTCAAGCAGTTTTCAGTTGATTTTCTAAGGTTCTCTTAAGTATACCATGTTTATCATCTGCAAAGAGGGAGTTTTGCTTTTCCCTTACTTATTCTAGTTCTTCATTTTCTTTTTCTTCTCTTATTGCTAAAGCTAACATGTCTAATACTGTAGTAAATAGCAGTGGTGACAGTGGACAGCATTGTTCCACTACTGGTTTAACTGAACATGCTCCAAGTTTATCGCTATTATATATAATGTTTATTGATGATTTTAGATGGATACTGATTATTTTGAGGCAAACTGAATTTATTCCTGTATATCTATTGAGATAATCATATGATTTTGGTTGGTTTTGCTACTGATATGTTCAATTATATTGATGGATTTCCTAAGATTGAACCATACTGGTCTACCTGGAAGATACCCTAACTGATCATGGTAGGTATATTATCCTAGTAATAACTTGCTGTAATCTCTTTGTTAAAAATTGATTTAAGATTTGTTTTGCATCAATATACACTAGGGAGGTTGATCTATAATTTTCTTTGTCTGTTTTGGTTCTTCCTGGTTTAGGTATCAGCACCATATCTATTTTATTCACAGTACTTTAAATGGAATTTTCCTAGACTTCTGACCAAGATGGTGGAGAGAAGCCAGCATTGTCCTAAGCATTGTCCTACCTTTCACTTAGAAGTAATACGAATCAAGTCTCTTAACAGAATTTTGATCAACAAAACCCAGAAAAAGAAGTTAGGAAAAGAATATCTACGAATAAGGTATGGTTCAGGGGAGTGTGCACAAGCCAGGGGCAGAGAGCAGAGAGCAGAGAGCAGAGAGCAGGGATGATGGGGTGAAGCCAGAGACTAACCAGAGAACAACTGCAAAAGCTTTGGTTGTATGAGTGGCAAGCAGGATAGTTCCAGTGCAGCCAGTAAGAGAGTTCCAAAGTGTGGCTAGACAATGATCCAGTCAGCTTGGATAGTCTGCAACAGTGGGACACAAGCCCTATATTTTTCAACAGAGTCCCCTTGTTTCCATTTGAGTCTTCCCCCCAATCCCTGTGGAAGAAAGTGAATCTTCCCAGTAAGAACACAGTAAGAACTGCCCCCCCCACATATATACCCCAAGGCTCAGATTATACTTTCAGTATAATAAGAGGATTAACAATATAGCCTGAGGGTACAGCCCATATTGTGCCAGGATAATCAAGACCATGTTGCACCCTAAAACCCCCAGGATTAGGGTGTGAACCACAAATCAAGGTCACAGACACTCCAGAGAAAGCAACTAGCACTCCCTAATGGCCAGCCCAACTGGAGGTAAAGCTTCTAGGTATTTCAACATCAAATGTCTGTGAACCAGCCTGTTTCCCAATACAAAATCCTAGGAAAACAAAGAAAAACCAGTGAAAGGGGGGGGGGCATTGATAGCTATCTTGAAGACAAAGATACTAACTCAGAAAGATCTAGAACTTATGAGGAGAATATGAATTGGTCTACAACATAGAAAGACTCTTAGGAAGAGATCAGGAAGGAATTTAAAGATCAATTGGAAAACTTGGGGAAAAGTAACACAAGAGAAGATTAACACTTGGCAACAAGAAAACAATCCTTGGTAATAAAGCCTAGGAAAATACAATTGGACAAGTGCAAAAAAAGGAAAGAATTCTCTCAAAACCACAATTGGCAAATGGAAAACTCCTTCAAAATTAGAATTAACCAAATGAGAAAAAAAAAGAGTTACAAAAGGAACTAAAAAAAAGAATGGAATCTATGGAAACTCGTGACTTAATGAGACAACAAGAATCTGTCAAACAAAACCAAAAATAAAAAACATAGAAGAAAAT
Source organism: Macrotis lagotis (assembly GCF_037893015.1). Taxonomy (NCBI): domain Eukaryota; kingdom Metazoa; phylum Chordata; class Mammalia; order Peramelemorphia; family Peramelidae; genus Macrotis; species Macrotis lagotis. Next base: position 474,161,516 of record NC_133666.1, on the reverse strand, counting down.
GTAAAATACTTCATCAGCAAAGCCACTGACCTAGAGAATATATCCAGAAGAGACAAGTTAAGAATCATTGGCCTTAGGGGCAGCTAGGTGGTGCAGTGGATAGAGCACCAGCCCTGGAGTCAGGAGTACCTGAGTTCAAATCCAGCCTCACACACTTAATAATTACCTAGCTGTGTGGCCTTCAGCAAACCACTTAAACCCACTGCCTTGCAAAAGCTAAAAAAAAAATCATTGGCCTTGAAAAGACTGAGAACAAAAAAAATCCTGGCCTTGATATTTCAAGATTTAGTGATGGAAAATGCTCTGATATCATGTAACCAGAGAATAAAAGAGTGATTGAAAGAATACATGAATTCCCCTCAGAAAGGGATCCCAAAATGAAAACAACAAGGAATATTGTTGCCAAATTCCAGAACTATCAGATAAAAGAGAAAATCCTGCAAGAAAACTAGAAAGAAACAATTTAAAGGAGCCATAGTAAGGATTGCACAGGATGTGTCTGCATCAAAATTAAGGGATCAAAAGGCCTGGAATATGATATTCCAAACAGCAAGGGAGCTTGAAATGCAAACAAGAATTCATTATCAAGCAAAACTGAGCCTTCTCTTCCAGGGGAAGAGTTGGCAGTTAATGAAAGGGAAGCCTTCCAACTTTTCCAGATGAAAAGACAAGAGCTAGTTAGAAAATGTGGACTTCAAACATGAGACTCAAAAGATGCACAAAAAGATAAAAGATGGAAAAGAAAAAAAATCAGCTATCCAATAAGATGAAACTGGCTATATCCCAACCTGGGAGAAAGATTCTCATAAATCTTGAGAATTGTAACTCTATTAGAGAGAATATACTTAGCCAGAATTAATGGCTTGTCCATGACTCTGATAGAGTGATTTAAAAACAATGTCTCTTTAAAAAGGGAGCACAATATAGAGAAGGGAGAATGGAGGAGATTGAATGGGGTAAATCACATTACATGAAGAGGTACAAAAGACTTATTGCAATAGAGGGAAAGAAGGGAGGAGGTAAGAACCACCTGAATCTCACTCTCATCAGATTTGGCTCAAAGAAAGATTAACATATATACACTCAGTTAAGTTAAGAAACTTATCTTACCTTTCAAGTATTAAAAGTGGAAATGGAGGTTGGGGAGGAGAAGGAACTAACAGAAGGAAGGGAAGGGAGAAGGGGCAAAAGGAGAGGGGCAAAGAATGGGCAGAGAGTTAGATATTGGGGGGAAAACACACTGAAGGAGGTGTTATTCAAAATCAAAACACTGAGGAATATGGATAAAATGAAAAAGGGGAAAAGTACAATCAGGGAGAAGATAGTATAGAGGGTAATAAAGGGATAGTAATTATAACTTTGAATGTGAATGGGATGAAATCTCCCATAAAAGGTAAGTGAACAGCAGAGTAGATTAAAAACAAGAATCCTACAAGATGCTACTTACAAGAAACTCATTTGAAACAGAGAGAGAGATATATAGAGTAAAGGTAAAAAGTTGGAGCAAAATATATTTTGCTTCAGTTAAAGTGAAAAAGGCAGGGGTATCAATCCTTATCTCAGACAAAGCAACTACAAAATAAATCTCATTAACAGAGATAAGGATTGAAATTATATCCTCCTAAAAGGCACCTTAGACAATGAAGCAATTTCAAAACTAAGTATGTTTGAACTAAATGGTATAGCATCCAATTCTTAGAGGAGAAGCTGAATGATTTATAGGAAGTCATAGAAAGCAAAACTCTACTGGTAGGAGGCCTCAACCTTCCTCTCTCAGATTTAGCTAAATCTTAACATAAAATAAACAAGAGAGAGTTAAGAGGTAAATAGAATGCTAGAAAAACTAGACCTAATAGACCTTTGGGGAAAATTGAATGGAGAAAGAAATATGCTTTTTTTCCTGCAGTATATGGCACTTATACAAATTTTGACCATGCACTAGGGCATTAAAATCTTCAATGCAGAAAGACAGAAATAGTGAATACTTCCTTCTCAGATCATAATGCAATAAAAATCATAATGCAATAATGGGCCATGGAGAGATGGACCTAAAACTATTTGGAAACTAAATAACCTCATTTTAAAGAATGAGTAGATAAAACAATAAATTATTGATAGAATTAATGATTTCATCCTGGAGAATGATGATAACAAGACAACATACCAAAAGTTATGGAATTCAGCCAAGGCAGTTATTAGGGATATATTATATCTTTAAATGCTTATATTAATAAAATGTTGTAAGAAGAACTCCATGAAATAAGCATTCAGTTAAAACAACTAAAGAAAAAACAAATTAAAAACCCCTATTAAGGACCAAATTAGTATTTCTAAAAATTAAAGGTGAAATTAATAAAATCTAAAGCAAAACAACTATTAAACTAATAAATAAAGGCAAGAGTTGGTTTTATGAAAAAAAATAAAATTGATAAACCTGTGATTTATTTGATTTTTAAATAAGGAAAGAAGAAAACAAAATTGCTAGTATCATAAATGAAAAAGGTGAACTCACCATCAATGAGGAAGAAATTAAAGATATAATTCAAGGTTATATTACCTAACTGCATGCCAATGAATTTGCTAATCTAAGTGAAATGAATGAATATTTACAAAAACATAAGTTGCCCTGGTTCAATGAAGAGGAAATTAAATACCTAACTAACCCTGTCTCAGAAAAAGAAATTCAACAAGCCAACATTGAACTCCCTAAGAAAAAATCTCCAGTGCCAGATGAAGTCACATGTGAATTCTATCAAATATTTAAGGAAAAAATTAGTTCAAATTTTATATAAACACTTTTGACAAATAGGTGAAGACAGAACTCTGCCTAAACTCCTTTTATGACACCAATATGATGCTGATACCTAAGTCAAAGAATCAAAACAGAGAAAGAAAATTATAGATTATAAATTATAGATCAATTATAGATTATAAATTATAGATCAATTTCCCTAATGAATATAGATGAAAAATCTTAAATAAAATCTTAGCAAAGTAATTATAGCAAGTTATCATTAGGATAATACACTATGACCAAGCAGGATTTATCCCAAGAATAAAGCTTTGGTTCAATATTAGGAAAACTGTTAGTATAAATGTCTATATCAATAATATACTGATATCAATGGATGCTGAAAAAGTCTTTGTCAAAATTCAGCACCTATCCCCATTAAAAACACTAGAGAGCATAGGAATAAATGAATTGTTCCTTAAAATGATAAGCAGTATCTATATGAAATCATCAACAAGCATTATATGCAATAGTGATATGATAGAGGCATTTTCCAATAAGATCAGGAGTGAAACAAGGATGCCCACTATTATCTACTATTCAATATTGTTTTAGAAATGTTAGCTTCAGCAATAAGAGAAGAAGCAGAAATTGAAAGAATTAGAGTTGGGAAGGAAGAAACAAAACTCTCACTCTTTGCAGGTGACATGATGGTATATCTAGCAAATACTAAAAAATTCATCTTAAAAAACTACTAGAAACAATGAGAAATTTTAGGAAATTTGCAGTATATATAAATATAAATATATATATATATATATATATATATATATATATATATATATATATATATAGAAACCCACATAAATCCTCAGGATTTCTACATATTATTAGCAAGATATAGTAGCAAGAACTAAGATGAGAAATCCCATTAAAAGTAACTTGAGACAATATAAAATATTGACCGTCTACTTGCCAAGGCAGACTCAGAAACTCTTTGAAAAAAATTATAAAATACTTTTCACACAAATAAAATCAGACTTAAATAACTGGGCAAATATCAATTGCTCATGGATAGCCTGGTTAATAAAATAAAAATGAGAATTATACTTAAATTAAACTATTTATTTAATAGTTTACCAATCAAATTTCCAAAAAATTACTTTAATGATCTAGAAAAATTGTAACAATTCATATGTAGAAACAAAATGTCAAAAATATCCAGGGATTTAATTTAAAAAGTGCAAAAGAAGGTGGCTTAGCCTTACCAGATCTAAAATTATATCATAAAGTATCAGTCATCAAAACTGTCTATTACTGGCTAAAAAAATAGAGTAGTGGATCAATGGAATAGACTAGGTGCAAAAAAAGACAGCAGAAAATGATTATAGTAATCTGCTGTTTGATGCACCCAAAGAGTGCAGCTTCTAGGATATGAACTCTCTCTTTAATAAACAAAAAAACTGTTGGGAAAATTGAAAGATAATATGGAAGAAACCTGGATTAGACCACCACATCTCAGACTGGATACCAAGATAAGATCAAAAATAGGTACATTATTTGGACATAAAAGATAATATTATAAACAAATTAGGAAATCAAGGATTAGTTTAACTTGTCAGATCAATGGAAAGGGAAGCAGTTTATGACCAAGGAAGAGATGGAGAACATCATTAAAAACAAACTATATAATTTTGATTACATTAAAATAAAAAGCTTTTACACATACAAAAACACTGTAACCAAGATCAAAAGAAGTGTAGCAAATTGGGAAACAATTTTTACAAGTGGTATTTCTGACAAAGGACTCATTTCTAAAATATATAGAGAGAACTGAGTCAAATTTATAAAAGGAAAAAAAACAAGCCATTCCCTTATTGACAAATGGTCAAAGGATATGCAAAGGCAATTTATAAATGAGGAAATCAAAACTATACATATTCATATAAAAATTGCTCTAAATCATCACTGATTAGAGAAATGCAAATTAAAGCATCTCTCACACCTCTCAGATTGGCCAATATGACCAAAAATAATGACGATAAACATTGGAAGGGATGTGGGAAATCTGGGACATAATTCTTTGTTGGTCTAGCCAGGAATTGATCAAACTTTTCTACAAAGCAATTTGGAATTATGCCCAAAGGGCAATAGAAATGTGCATACCTTTTGATCCAGCAATTTCACTGCTGAATCTATGCTCTGATGAGATCATGAAAAGGGGTAAAAACATCACTTGTACAAAAATATTCATAGTAGTTCTGTTTGTGGTAGCAAAGAATTCGAAATCGAGTGAATGTCCATCAACTGGGGAATGGCTGATGTACAATGTGGAACATTGTTATTCTATTAGAAACCAGGAGGAATGGAATTTCAGAGAAGCTTGGAAAGACTTGAATTAACTAATGCTGAGTGAGATGAGCAGAACTAGAACATTATACACCGTAACAGCAACATGGACGATGATCAAACTTAATGGACCTGCTCATTCAACCAGTTCAATAATCAGGGTCAAATTTTTGAATATTTGCAAGGGAAAATACCATCAGGAATCCAGAGAAAGAACTGTGGAGTTTAAACAAAGACCAAAAGACTATTACTTTCATTTTAAAAAATTGTCTTATGTACTATGTAATTTTTCTATTTCTTATATTTCATTTTTTCCTCAAGGATATGACATTCCTCTCAACACATTCAATTTTGATCAAAATATAGCATGGAAACAATGTAAAGATGTAAAGATAATCAAATTACCTTCTGAAAGGGGGCAGGGAAGAGAAGGTAGAGTGGGGGAGGGAATTGTAAAATTCAAAACATTACAAAAATGATAAGTAGAAATTTCTATTGTTTATTATTGGAAAATTGATGAAATATTTATAAAAAATTAAATCAAATTTTCATTTCTATTTCTTGTCCTTGAGGTTTAGAGTTCATATATATAGAAATGCTGATTATTTATGTGGATTTATTTTAATATCCTAATTGATGGAACTCCATTTTCTCCTATTTTTTAAATAGTTTATGTAGAATTGGAATCAATTGTTTCTTAAATGTTTGGTAGAATTCATTTATAAATATATCTGAACCTGGAGTCTTTTTCTTAGGGAGTTTATTGATGGTTTCTTCAATTATTTTTTCTGAAATGGGGGTTATTTAAGTATTTTTTCCTCTTCTGTTAATATAAGTAGTTATATATATATATATATATATATATATATATATATACATGTATGTATGTATATGTATATAAACATATATCCATTTTCTCTCATCAAATTTCTTAGCATATATCTGGGCAAAATGACTCTGAATTATTTCTTTAATTTACTCCTCATTGGTAGTGAGATCACCCTTTTTATATTTCATATTGAAAATTTGACATTCTTCCTTCTTTTTATAATTAATCAACCATTTAACTAGAGACATCAAGGCTACCAATTTTATAAATGATCACAGTGTCGAGATTAAATATAATAGTGGAAAGGAAAATTCAGGTTAAAAATATTTTAGTTTTGGACTTTCAGGATGGAACCAAGATGGTAGCAAAAATTCTATTGGCTTTTTCAGAAAACCAACTCAGTTTTATTTATAAGATCAATGGTTTTCTTGATTTGAATTTAATTAATCTTTCCTTTGATTTTCAGATTTTTTGATTTAATATTTAATTGAGGATCTTTAATTTGTTCTTTTTTCTAGCTTTTTTAGTTTCATGTCCAATTCATTGGTCTCCTCTTTTTCTATCTTATTCATGTAATTATTTAGAAATAGATAATTTCCCATAAAACCTGCTCTGACATCATTCCATAAACTTTGGAATGATGTCTCATAGTTGCCATTTTCTTAGAATGATTCATTGTTTCTACACATTTCTACAATGTGTTTGAACCACTCATTCTTTAAAATTAAATTATTTAGTTTCCAATTAATTTTGGTTTATCTTTTCTTGAGCCTTTATTACATGAAATATGAAAAGCATTTATTATTTACTCTTTCTGCCTTCCTGTGTTTTACTGTAAGGGTTTTTTTAAGCCCCAGTATATTGTCAATTTTGGTATATATGCCATGTACTGTTGAGAAAAAAGTTTATTCTTTTCTATCCCCATTCAGTATTCTCCAGAACTCTATCATAGTTAAGATTTCAAAGATTTTATTCACCTTCTTATCTTCCTTCTTGTTTATGTTATGGTTAGATTTATCTAATTCTGGGAGAGGAAGTTGAGGTCATCCCCTATTATAATTTTGCTGTCTAAGTCTCTTTGTAATTCATTCAGCTTCTCCTCTATGAATTTGGATGCTATACCACTTGGTGCATATATGTTTAGTAAGGAGATAATTTCATTACCTATGGTGCATTTTAAGAAGATGTAATTTCCTTCCTTATCCCTTTTAATGAAATTTATTTTTGCTTTTGGTATGTCTGAGATTAGGATTGCTACCCCTGATTTATTTTTAATTCTGATGAAGTATAATATATTTTGCTTCAGCTTTTTAAGCTTTATTCTGTGTGAATCTCTCTGCTGCAAATTTCGTTTTTGTGAACAATTTATTTTTAATCCATTCTGCTATCTGTTTCTGTTTTATGGCAGAGTTCATCCCACTCACATTTACAGTTAAGATAACTAATTCTCTATTTCTCTCCATGCTATCTTTCCCCATTTATACTTCTCTCTATCATATCCTCTTATTTCTCCTCACTAAAGTTTTGCTCCTTTCCCCAGAAACTGTTCTTTTAAATTTTAATTTTAACTTATTTTTACTTTTACTTTTTATTTAATTTTACTTTTACTTCAGGTAATTTTAATCAGTCCTTTGTTCCCCTTCATTTCCTTTCCCCATAGGGTAGAATAGATTTTTAAACTCAATTGGAATAAGAGGTTATTCCCTCTCTGGGCCAAAATTCTTGAGGATTTACTCAGTGTTCTTACCATCCCTTCTTTTTCTCTACTATAGTAAGTTTTTGTGTCTCTTAACCTGCTGTTATTTATCCACTAATGCCTAGGCTTCTCCTAATATAGCTCTTCCTTTTATGTCTTTATTATTTTAACCCTGTCCTGTACCTATAACCCCTTTATCTAAATATACCCATTGTATCTGTCCTGATAAAAGTACTCTTCTCAAAGATTAATTGATGGATTGGTTGATTGATAAACAGCATTTCATCATAATCACTAAGAACCCTCTCTTCTTCTGTCTCAGGTTAAAAATATTATGCCTACATAAAGTTAAACAAGTTCTAAAATCTATACATCAAGGAAGATCTTCAATGTTTTGGTTTATTGTGTTATCTGTAGCTTTAATATCTGTGAAGAGGTTTCATTTTACCTTGTGTAAGGAAAAGCTCCAGGAGTATACTTTTTGCTGCCATCTTGGTTCCATCCCCAAAGTCCAAAACTAAAATATTTTTAACCTGAATCTTACTTTCCACTTATATTTAATCTCAACACTGTGATCAATTATAAAATTGGTAGCCTCGATGTCTCTAGTTAAATGATTGATTATAATAAACCAACCTTCAAGCTTGAACACTGTTAGTGGCACAACCTTGGGAACTTGTTAGTCTTCATCACTTTCATTAACCTGAAGACCTTCCTGAGTCATTATATATGACTACTAATTAGCTAGATCCTGGCATTACTCTTACAAGGTGTCAGAGACTACTTTTCCTTTTATATCCTTGAACCTTTTATCTCTAATTGTGCATACCAGATGCATGATGATTTCAACTTTCTGATTCATAGCTTGATCAACACTTTTAAAGTCTTCAAAATCTCAGATACAAGCAAGGTACATGTTTTCCCAACAGTAGTTCAAGTTAGTCGGCAAAACATTTGTTTAAGCTACATTAATATAGTTGAAGCACTGACAGATTTCCAGAAATCTATAGTGGTGGTTTCTGGGTTTGCTTTCAAATAGTAGTAGGCAACATAGTTCAATTTCCTGGTATAAATGGAATTAAAGGCATTTATGATTTCCTGATACATAGCTGCATCAATAATGTATTATTGGATGGCTTAAAAACAACTTCAACATTTTTGTGGATTTTTTTTCCAGCTGCTCGTAACTATGAATTTTTGTATCATCTTGAATGCAAGGTTCTTTCCCTACAGATATTCTTCTTTTTTTTTATTAATATATTATTTTCCAAATCCATGTTATGAAAGTTTTTTCGACATTCATTCATATGCATATGTATATTTTTTAAGGTACAAAATTTACTTCCACCCTCCCTTCCCACCCTGCTCCACTCAATGGAGAACAATTAAGTGAATATTGTACAGACATATTTGTGTTAAACATGATTACAGATTATTCATTTTTGGTATAAGGAATTAGGATTGAGGGAAAGATTTATAAGAGATTATTTTAATGAAGTGTTCATCAGATTCTGAAGGGTTTTTTGAGTTTGGTTTGGTTTTTCTTCCTCTGGATGGAGATGGTATTGACCATAGCTGTTCTAATACAGTTTTCCTAGCTCTCTGAACTGCCGAGAGGATTTGCTTGCATCAAGGTTGATCATCTCACAATGTTGTTGTTATTGTGTACATTGTTCTCTTAGTTCTGTTCCCTTCACTAAAAATCAGATCCTGTAACTCATTCTATGCTTCTCTAGTGTCTGAGCATTTATGGTTTCTTATAGAACAATAATATTTCATAGTATTCACATACCATAGCTTGTTTAGCCATTCCCCAATTGAAGGCACAGATATTCTTGATATCTAAAATAAAGTAATTGTTGAACTAGTCCTAGATAATCTCTTCAATCATACTTTTCTATTCTAGCACCACTTTTCTGCTGTTCTGGCCTTGATGTTTTCTTTCAAAAATCCTAGTGTTTTGGACTTAGTAGATCAATAGTTAATTAAGCATAAAGCTAACACTGAAATTAGTGTACAAAGATAAAGGATTCTTCAAATCCTTAAAACAATTGCTTTTGTTCTTTTGATTCACTTTTCCTAAAACATTTGTTCAACATATTATGAAATTTAGTAGCAGCCATAGCAGCAGAATAACCAAATTTTCTTTCATGTCTGAAAATGATAAATCAAGCTAGCTTCAAAAGGCTTCAAATTCTCTTGGAATTTGATACATGCTTATAAGTTTGTTGGACCTCCAATTGTATGGTTGCCTTATTGATCACAGGTTTTCACTCTTCTACCATGTCCTTTACTCACAAATTTAGCTATTTTTCTTTTTTTCCTCAATTATCTAATTGCACATTAACACTTTCAGGAGTGGTTTCAAAAGCATTTTTATGAATACTTTTCTCTTTTATACAGATATAAGAAACCACAAATTTGTTTATACAAAATGCATGAGTAACAGTGGTTGCATACATCCCAGAATGAACTTTATATAGCAAATTTTTCTCACTAGTTGCATCACTGATTTTACAGACTTCAATTTGAAGCCCAAAAGATTTGCACTTTAGGATCATAGCTGTAATACTAAATATGGTTCAAAGTTAAACAGTGAAAATTTGCAACAAATGCAGAGAAAACTGTAAAAATTGTAGTGAATTACTTAGTATAAAATCAGACACATCACAAACTGGCATGTGTTATACCTCTCATTTTTTTCCTCTGTTGTGATTAGTCATCAATGTGCAGTAAGATCAATATTAGATTGAAAAAGAAGTTACAAATTAAATAATATGAATGCTTGAAGTCATGAAAGTTAAACTGCAAATGTTGAGGGTTGTATCTCAGTGAATATGAGACAAGGCACAATAAGAATTTATGGAGACAGACCAGGATTATAACTGAATAGATTTTTGTTTAATTTGGCCTCAAAGCTTGGGTTAAAATGAAGACCCGAGTTGGAATATTTTGAGGAAATTGATAATTATAAAACTGATATAAAGAAGTGCTTTATTATTATGTAGTACAAGTCAGACAATGTGAAAACTACACATATATATATACATATATATGTATATATATATATATATATGTATACATATATATATATATATATATATAACTTAATAGAGATTTGTCATCCCAGAGGCAACAAACTCCTCCAGGGCAAAATTCAAGGGAGATTTGTCAGAGGAAAATTGATAAAATTGGAGTTCAGGTAGTAAAATGAATTTTATTGAGAATAGATCATTGGTGCCAGATGTGAGAGGAACATTCCTAATCAGATATGAATGTAGAAGTTTATGGGGGCAAATTATCAATACTGGATTGAGAAGAGTATTGAGCCAAGATGGCAGAGTAGAGACCGTAACAATCAAACTCTCCCAAATTGCCCTTCATACAATAATATAACATGTCAAATCAAATTCTTAAATAGCATAGCCAACAAAAAATTAAGGTGAGATTTTTTTCAGCCCAAGAAAACTTAGATGATCAGTAAGAAATGTTTATGTTCCTTGGATTGGGTTCCTTGGGTCTTGAAGGGACCTACATCAGCAGTGGAAGCAGCAGCAGATTTGTGTACTCTTAGCTCTAAAACAAAAAGGGAATTACACAGTTGGTCAAAAAGAGATTACAGGGAACCCTAAGCTAATAATGTGTCCATTGTTGTTCAGAACCAGGTGTTATTTGACAACTCTCTCATCCATGGAGTTTTGGGCCACAGTTCCAGAGTAAAATGAAACATTTGTATTCAGTCACAAGATAACAGATACCATGGCTATAGTTCCAAGGCAAAAAGAATACTTGTGACTTCAGGGGACAATGGAACTCTCTGTGTAAATACTTGAGTGCAGATTAGTTCTGGGGTGACGACATTTTTACGCAAGATAACAACCTTGGAAGCCTGAAAATTACAGATCCCAAGACCTGACTATGAAAACAATACCGCAAAAGAACCTGAAGAAAGTAGTTGTGTCTTCTTACTCACAAATGAGAAGAACCCAATTTTAACATAAATTTGAAAGTCAAGAAATAGTCTGAAAAATGAACAAACAACAAAAAAGAATCCATCTAAAGCTACTATCAGGTTGGAAAATCAAGACATAAACTTAGAGGAAGGCAATAGTCAAATAAACTGCAATCAAAGCCTAAAAATAAAAATCAAATAGGATACAAGCCCAACAAGAATTCCTAAAGAAGTTAAAGAAGGAGATAAAAGGGATAAATGACAAAAGAAATTAGGGATGCTGAAAAATATTATGAAAAGAGAATCTCAGCTTGGTAAAACAGTCACAAAATGTAAAGAAATTCATATTCAAGAATTCATATTTAAAAATGGAATTGGTCAAATAGTAAAAGAGGAACAAAAATTTACTGAGGAAAAAATATCATTAAAATCAGATTTGGTCAAATGGATGAAGATATAAAAAATTCCCTGAATTTTAAAAATATTTAATGCTTTGAAAATCAAAATTGTTAAGTGGAAGCTAATGACTCCATGAGACAACAAGAAGCAATCCAACAAGGTGAAAAGACTGAAAAAATGAATTAAAATATGAAAATGTTCATTGAGAAAACAAGTGAAATGAAAAATAAAAAGAAGAAATTTAATTTTAAAATAATTAGACTACCTGAAAGCCATGACAAAAAAGAGCCTAGACATTTTATTTCAAAAAAGATTATAATGGAAGACTGTTCTGGTACCTTAAAGTAAAGTACATAATAAAAGATTACATATACAACTTTTTGAAAGAGATCATGTCTCCCATGTAGTACAACCCCATGTCAAAGAGAAAGCATTTCAAATATCAGAAGAAGAAAGAAACTATTTAAATACCATGGAATGGTTGCTAAGATGTCATAGGATTTAGCAGGTACCATGATAAAAGAACAGAGGGCTCAGTATAAGATGCTCTGAAGTACAAAGGAACTCAGGTTACAACCAAGAATAACCTATACAGTAATACTGGATAAAAAAAAAAATTCTGGGAAAGAAGTGGAGATTAAATGAAATACAGTACTTTTCAGCATTTCAGAAAAAAAGTTGATATTCAAATGCAAGACACAATGACAAAAGGGTAAACATAAATGTGCAATTATAAAAGACTCAATATTCATATATAAGAAGATACATGTAACTTTCGAGAGTATTCTCTTTATTAAGGCTGTTAAAAGGACCCTGCATAGAAGATATGTAAATGGATTGATTATTTTGTTACAGTGACATTCAAAAAATAAGTGTGAAAGGAATGTACTCAGAGAAATGGGAGAGGAGAGGAAGAATGGGAGAAATTTTTCTCTCATAAAATGATGTACAAGGAAGAGCTTTTACAGTGTAAGGAAAACTGGGCAGTAGTGGAAGGCAATACTTGAACCTCATTCTCATCAGAATTGGTTCTAAGAAGAAAGAATACACACACACACACACACACACACACAATACACACATAATTTGGAAATAGAGATGTATCTTGCTTTTCAGGGAAGTATGAGGGAAAGGTGATAAAGAAATTGTAGTAGTGGTAATAAAAGAGAAGGAGGATTAATGGAGGCACTTACCTGAAGCAAAACAGACTCCTGGAGAATTAGGAGATAGGGAAATACATAGCTAAAAATCACAACTGTGAATAAAAATGGACAGAACTTATCTATAAAAATGGAAGTGTATAGGTAAATGTGTTAGAAACTGGAATACAAAATCATTTTATTAATAAGATCCATACTTGAAACAGAAAAACCCATTCACAAAGTAAAAACAAAACAAAACCAAAAAAGAAAAAAGAAACCAGAGGACTAGCATAGAATCAATTATGCTTCCAGTGAGGTTAATAAAAGGTAGTAGCATTCATAATCTGAAAGCAAAAGTAAAAAATAAACCTAGTAAATGATCAAGGAAAATGCATTTTTGCTAAATGGTACCATGGAAAATCAAGGAATATCAGAAAATCTCCCTTCTCACATATGGAGGGAAATGAGCCAAATTAATATAAAGAAAAAAATGAAACTCCCTAATTTAAAAATCATCAAAAATTATAAACAATCATTTTATGGAAGAAGAAATCAAAGTTCTCCATTCTCCAATTAAAAAAAATGTTTCAAATCACCACTGATTAGAGAAGTGCATATTAAAGCAACACTGAGATATCACCCATTACTTTCCAGATTGTTTAATAAAAGGACAAATGCATGTGTTGATGGGAAGACATCAAAGAGAGAGGAAAAGGTTCTATTTACACAAAATATTTATACTAACTCTTTATGTCCTGGTGAAAAATTTGAGATTGAGAGGATATCATCAATTGAGAATGACTGAACTTGTTGTAGTATATTGAATGGCCATGTGCTATAAGAAATAATAAGCAGGTGGATTTCAGAAAAGCCTGGAAAAATTTACATGAGCTAATGCAAAATGAAGTGAGCAGGAAAACTCCGAGTACCGTAATAACAATGTTGTAGATTGATCAATTCTGATTGACTTAGTTTTTCTCAGCAATACAATAATCCTAAACAATGCCAAAGACCAGTAATGGAAAGTGTTATCCAGCTCCAGAAAAAGAACAGATAAATTCAGTGCAAGTTGGAGTATATTTTTCATTTACTTATTTTTCCTGAGTTTTAATCATTTTTGCAAATGTTTGAAAACTTTTTGCACAATTTACAGCAATTCCATAACATGAAATTATGAATTTCATGATTTCACATGCTAAACTGACATTATATATTACTTATCTTCTCAAATAGTAAGAGAGAAGTTGTATTTAAGGAGAGAATGTTAGAAATAAATATATTTTTAGGACTGGAGAAAATGTTAATAGTGAAATTTTATTTAATTGTATTTTTTTAATTTGCACTTATTTGTGGAGGATATGCATGAACTTATTTAGATTCATCAAGTGGAAGCAAGCATATGAGATTCAACTTTTCAAAGTTAAGTAAATAAATTTCAAGATGACCATGGAAAAGGATGCTTGACTTGAATAAGCATTAGTCAGTGAGAGATTTGGATGAGATACTGGGAAAGAGTATGGATTGACTACCTGACTTAGCAGAGGGAGAATAACTCAGACTGCTAATGTTTTGTTAGTATTCAATCAGAAGCTATTAGTATTCACATAGGTCAGAATAATTCATTAAATACTATGCTGTTGGCTTTTCTTTATGGACATTAGGATCACTTAGGCTAAATGTATCTATTTTGGTGCCCTGGTTGGTTGATTCTTATCCTTTGTTATTAAAGTGACATCACTGTGTTTCAGACAAATTACAGTATATCTAACTATGGCTGATCACAGCATTATGAGCTTGGAATTCTCTACCACAGGTCTGGCACAAAGAGTCCATGTGAACACCTGGGAGGTTTAATCTAAGGCTACATATCACATGTTTCCTTTGAGCTGCTTCAATTCTGCCTTGCTCATAGAGCACAGCACCTTCTCAGATGAGGGCAATTCAGACTGAATGGTCCTGTGCTAGTGTCTCCCACGTAGTACAATCTATTCTAAAGTTCTTAAGAGAGATCTTCAGGGTGTCCCAGTAGCATTTCCTCTGACCTCACTATGAGCTCCTGTATTATGTGAGTTCTCCATAAAATAGTCTTTTTGGCAAGCATCTGTTTGGCAATCTAACAAAATGGCCAGTCTATTGTAGATGCTCTCTCTCTCTGTAGTGTCCTATGATTTTATCAAAAACATCAAACAAGGGGCAGCTAGGTGGTGTAGTGGATAATGCACCGGCCTTGGAGTCAGGAGTACCTGGGTTCAAATCAGATCTCAAACACTTAATAATTACCTAGCTGTGTGGCCTTGGGCAAGCCACTTAACCCCATTTGCCTTGCAAAAAACCTAAAACAAAAACCACATCAAACAAAGTAAAAGAAGCATCATTCAGATTCTGCTCTCTGAAGTCAGCCAGGCCCTCAACAACCTCATACAGTGAAGTTATCTCTTTGCAGAAGGGAAAGAACATCCCTGCTATGAGCATTACTAACTGCTGAACAACTGCCACCAAAATTCAGGTTAGTTCTAGAGTTAATAAATATCATCTGTCCTTAACTTAAATTCCATGATTTTGTTTCTGGCCTGGACCTACAACCCTCATCCAGGTAGTAAACTTTTATGTTGATGCAAGCTGGTAACTGCTTCTGGAAATACTTGAGTTGCTTTGGTCAGAATTACAGAAAATCTAGAAAATAGTTATTTCTATCAAAATCCTGGGCAGTGTCAAAACATTCAATGTCAGAAATGGATATGATTTTATCTGTGAAAAGGACTTAAAGAAGATGTATTTCCAAGTACTTTTCTGTTGGGCCTTAATGACAGCTAGGCTTTTCTACCTGTTAGGCAGTTGAAAGCTCCTACCAGTGTTGTTTCCCCAAGAAAATGTGAACTCCATGAAACCAAAGACAGTCTTCTGTTTCTATTGCTTAAGTGAGCACTTAGTAAATAGGAAATTTAAATGCCATACCATTATTCATTCAATACTTGATTAGAGCACTGTGATTCCCCCCCCAAAAAAAAAATTTGCACCTTTTTTAATAAATTCTAGAGCAAAATAAGAGTGGTGTCTATTCCTGGATTTGAGCAGATTGAAATATCTTCATTCTCTCTGTATTACTTTCCTCAGTGAGACAACAGATTGGTACCTGCAGGTATGGCAGAGAAGTTACTGCAAAAATAATATTATTAGTCATTTCAGTAGGCATGAGGAATATGGTATTTTTTCCTCAGTATCATTAGGAAAATTTTGTAAAATCTCTATATAAAACTATAAATTGATTAACAAATTAATCCTTGTCTAGGAAATTATTAAAGTATGTGAAATGTTATTAATTGCCCCTTTCCCTTACTTATCACACACACACACACACACACACACACACACACCACACAATGAGTGAAGTATAACAAGACTGGGAGAACAAAAAAGAGAATAATAGAATAATAAAGTGATCCTTACGTATATGGCTCTTACAATCCAGAGTTTCATTTGCTGAAAAATTTTCATTTTAGTAAACATTGTGAACTTCAACAATTCTCAATTCATCTATTTTCAATTTCTTTATCAATAAATTAAGATGATATCAAATAGAAGATTTATGTTTCAGGATTTGGTGAAATTATAGAACATCAAGAATCAAAATGAAGTAGTAGAAATAATTTTAGTTAAGCTATAAGAGATAAATAAGGGGAAGTTTACAGTAATAATGTTAACTGTCTTTTTTAATATTCTAACATTTCTGGTTATTTACCAAGATTATGAGATTGATCTGTATAAAAGCTTCACTAAGCAAGGACAGATCAATACTTGGCATATGGAATTTAATTGTTTATATGGGAACTAGTTCAGTAATTAGATCTTGCTGAATAGATGTCACCCAATACTTTAACACTTGGGTATGGAAAAACACACACTGGAAAATAAGGAAATTCTGCAGGTGTGTCCAAACTGAGGCCCTCATAAACTGGGCAGTGTCTCTCTTATAACTTACAATCATTTGTAAAGTTCTCAAGTGAGATCTTCAGAGCCTCCCAGGACTTAAATCACTTTAAGACTCTTGTAGCTAATGAAATCAAGGTTTGAATAATCCTTGCTTCACTTAACAAATGATTAAGCACCCTGGTGGGGAGCAGGGCTAAAGTGTAAGAGAAAATAGGCCTGGGGGAGGAGTATAAATAGTCCAAGAAATGATTTGGCTTTGAATGATACTTTGGCTCCTGAAGAGAATTATATGTTTTTGGAGGGTTCTTGAAAAGGGGGCAAAGTAAAAAAATATATTTTTATACTTTGATGTAATTTGAGATAATGATGCTTATCAAATAATCGAGCAATAAATCTATGATGATGCTTTGATAAAAATTGAATTTATCAAGCAATAAAATAATCAAACTGTGATTGATGATACCTGATTAATAGTACTTGAGTGAGAAGTAACACCAGGTGAAGAGGCACAAAGATTTATAATTTTAAAAGGAAAGAAGAGAGAGTATGAATATTGAATAAATTCTGTTCATTAGATTGGTCCAGAGAGAAAATAAGATACATTCCGAATTAGATTTAAAAATCTATCCTTAGGGCCAGCTAGGTGGCATAGTGGATAAAGCACCAGCTTTGGAGTCAGGAGTACCTGGGTTCAAATCCAGTCCCAAACACTTAATAATTACCTAGCTATGTGGCCTTGGGCAAGACACTTAACCCCATTTGCCTTGCAAAAACCTAAAAAAAAAATCTATCCTTATCTAGAGGGAAGGAGGGGCAGGGACAGGGGAAAGGGAAGATAAGGGAAGAAGGCACTGATAAAAGGAAAGGCAAAGGATATAAGTGGAAACAACCGAAAGTTAAATTTTAAAAGAAAAATTAAAGCAGAATGGAAGTAAAATTTAGTTGAGGAGGAAAGAATAAGAGGAAGAAAAAGAGAAAAATATAAATGGAGAAAGATATCATGGAGGAAAATAATCTTAACTGTATATGTGAATGGGATGAACTATGCCATAAAATGATACAGAAGGGATTAAGAACCAGAATTCTACATTATATTGTTACAAGAAACACATCTGAAGCAGAGATATACACAGGATAAAGGTAAAGATATGGAGCAAAATATATTATGCCTCAGATGAATTAAAAAAAATAGGGATAGTGATGCTGATCTCAGATAAAGTAAAAGCAAAAAGCAATCTCATTAAAAGGGATAAGGAAGAATACTACATTTTTTTAAAAGACATCATTGATAATAAAGCTATATTATTACTAAACATGCACACACTTAGTAGTATTGCATCCAAATTCCTAGAGGAAAAGTTGAGAGAAATACAAGGAGACACAGACAGCAAAACTTTAATAATGGGTAACATCAACCTTCCTCTCTCAGAACTAGATAAATCTAACCACAAAACAAGAAAGAAGGAAGTTAAGAAGGTGAAAGTAATCTTAGAAAACTAAGATATCATAGAATTCTAAAGAAAACTTTAGGGGATAGAAAAGAATATATCTTTTTTCTTGGAAGTACTTGGCAGCTCTACCAAAACTGACCATGTACTGGGGCACGAAAAAAACCTTATAATTAAATACAGAAAGACAGAAAAAAATAATGCATACTTCTCAAATCATGATGTAATAAAAATTACATGTAATAAAGTATCATGGAAAGATAAGCCAAAAACTAATTGGAAACTAAATAACTTAATCTTAAATAGTGGTTGAATCAAATAGCAAATAATAGAAATAATAATTATATTCAAAAAATAATACTAATGAGACATCATACTAAAATTTATGGTAAGAAGTCTGGGCAATTTTTTTTGCAAGTCAGTGGGGTTAAGTGACTTGCCCAAGATCACACAGCTAGGTAATTATTAAGTGTCTGAGTTCAGATTTGAACTCAAGTCTTCCTAACTCCAGTGCTGGTGCTCTGTCTACTGCACCTCCTAGCTGTCTCCTGGGCTAGGCAGGGGAAACTGTATCTCTACATGCCAATATAAATATAATAGAGAAAGAGATAAATGAATTGAGTATGCAACTAAATAAGCTAGAAAAATAATACCAACTAAAGAGCCCCAGTTAAATACCAAATTAGAAATTCTGAAAATCAAGGGAGAGATTAATAAAACTGAAAGCAAGGAAACATTGATCTCATAAATAAAACTGAGTTGGTTTTATGAAAAAGCCAATAAAGTAGAAAAACTTTTGGGTAATCTGTCTTTAAAAAAGGATGAAGATAACCACATCATCAGTATCAAAAACAAAAAGGTGACCTAATCACCAATGAAGAGAATATTAAGGAGATAATTAGGGACTACTTTGCCCAACTGTATGCCAGTAAATTGGATAACCTGAATGAAAATACAAACTTATAAAAATGCAAAGTTCCCAGATTAAAAGATGACTTAAAATGCTTAAATAACTCCATTTCAGAAAAAGAAATTGAAGAAACCATCAATAAACTCTGTAAGAAAAAAATTTCCAGATCCAGATGGATTTATAAATGAATTCTAACAAACACTTAAGGAATAATTAATTCATTTTCTGCATAAACTATTTTAAAAAACAAAAGAGGAAGGAGTACTGCCAAATTCCTTTTTTGATACCAACATGAAGCTGATACCTAAGAAGAACCAAAACAGACAAAGAAAATAATTGACTAATCTTCCTAATGAATACTGATGCAAAAATCTCAAATAAATAGCAGTGAGACTATTATTACTTAGATAAGATAGCATGAACAGGTAGGATTTGAATGAAGTAGGCAGGGATGTTTTGATATTAAAAAAATACTCATCAGGATTGAACATATCATTAGTAAAATAAACAGAAAACATATGATTATCTCAATAGATGCTGAAAATACCTTTGATAAAATACAATATTCATTCCTATTAAAAACACTAGAAAGTTTAGAAATGAATGGAATTTTCCTTAAAATAATAAATAGCATCTATCTAAAACCATCAACAAATATTATAGAAAATGGGAATAAACTAGGAACATTTTCAATAAAATTAGGGGTGAAACAAGGATGCCCATTATAACCATTACTATTCAATATATAATATTAGGAATGGTAGCTTTAGCAATAAGAAGAAAAAGAAATTGAAGGAATAAGAATTGGCAATGAGGAAACAAAGCTTTCGCTCTTTGCAGATGATATGATGGTTTGCTTAGAGAACCCAAGAAATCATCTAAAAACTCATTGAAATGATTAATACACTCAGCAAAGTAGCAAGATATGAACAACAAATCTCAACTGCAAGATATAGAAAGATAAATTGCATTTAAAATAACTATAGACATAATTAAATACTTGAGAATCTTCCTCCCAAAACAAATTCAGAAACTGTATGACACAGTTATAAAGTACTTCTCATCTAAATAACTGGAAAAATGTTAATTACTCATGGTTAGGTCAAGCCAATATAATCAAAATGATAATTCTACCCAAATTAAATTACTTATTCAGTGCTATACCAATCCAACTACCAAATAACTATATTGCTGAGCTAGAAAATATAGTAACAAAATTCATCTGAAGCAACAAAAATCAATAATAGCAAGGGACTTGATAAAAAAAATGTAAAGGATGGTGACCTAGCTCTACCAGATCTAAAACTATACTATAAAACTACAGTCATCAAAACTGCCTGGTATTCATTAAGAAATAGAGTAATGGACCAGTAGATTAGGATAGGTTCAAAAGAAAATGTAGTAAATGACTAGAGCAATCTAACCCTGGCATAAGAACTCACTATTTGACCCAAATTGTTGGGAAAACTAGAAAATAGTATGGCAAAAGAAAATATAGACACCCTATATCAAAATAAGGTCAAAATCAGTATAGGATTTAGACATAAAGGGCAACACCAAAGATAAATTAATAGACCAAGAAATACTCTACCTATAAGATCTTTGGAAAAGGACAAATTTATGACCAAACAAGAAACAGAGTACTTTATAAAATGCAAAATGAATGATTTTGACTGTATTAAATTAAAAAGTATTTACACTAATAAAATCAATGCTGTCAAAATTAGAAGGAATAGAAAGCTGGGAAATAATCTTTACAACTAGGATGTCTGATAAAGGTCTCATTTCTAAAATATATAGAGAATTGCACCAAATTTATAAGGTTTCAAGTGATTCCCCAATTGATAAATGGTCAAAGAATATGAATAGTTAGTTTTCAAATGAAGAAATTAAAGCTATATATATATATATATATATATATATATATATACATATATATATGTATATATATACATATATATGCATATATATAATCATATGAAAAAATGTTTCAAATCTTTATTGATTAGATAGTTGCAAATTAAACAGCTATGAAATATCACCTTACACTTATAAGATTGGCTAAGATGAGAAAAAGGGAAAATAGTCTGTGTTGGAGAAGTTATGGGAGGACATTGATGCATTGCTGGTGGAATTTTGAATGGATCCAACCATTCTGGAGAGCATGGGGAACTATGCCCAAAAAGAAATAAAAATGTTCATTCCCTTTGACCCAACAATTCCAGTTCTAGGCCTACATCCTGAAGAAATCATAAAAAATAGGAAAACTTCCACATGTTCCAAAATATTAGGGAAATTGATGGGATGTCTATCAATTGGGGAATGACTAAACAAATTATGGTACAGGAATATTATTATTATTGGTCTGTAATAAACTACAAATGGTCAGACTCTAAAGAAGCCTGGAAGGAGTTACAGGATCTGATGCTACATGAAGGAAGTAGAAACAAGAGAATATTAAGAATCTTAAGAATAACATTGTGGGGCAGCTAGGTGGCACAGTGGATAGAGCATAAGCCCTGAACTCAGGAGGACCTGAGTTCAAATCCAGTCTCAGACACGTAATAATTACCTAGCTGTGTGACCTTGGGCAAGTCACTTAACCCCACCGCCTTGCAAAAAAAAAAGAAAAGAAAAGAATAACATGGTGATATTCTCAACCTTGATCATTCTCTTAACAGTTCAGAGAACCAGGACAACTATATTAAACCAGCTATGGACAATGAATAAAACAAAACAAAAACCCCTTCAAAATCCAATGAACTCTTTATGAAATTATCTTTTGTGTATCTCTTTCCCTTAAACTTAATTCCTCATACGCAAAATGATTAATCTATAATTATGCATATGTAATTTTAACCTGACTGCTGCTGAGAAGAGGGGGGTACGAAGGGAGGGTGGAAGGAAATTTTTTATCTTAAAAATATGCATATGGATGAATGTTGAAAAAACTTTCATAACATGTATTTGGGAAAATAAAATATCAATTAAAAAAGAAATCAGATGATCAAACTTGCTAGAAAGATGTGAAAAGAAGAATGATAAAACTTTGATTGAGAATTTGAGGGTTTTTCCCCCCATGAAAAAAGAATATGAATTTTTAACTCACTGATTTTTGTGTCACCTATTTTATTCAAAAGCCTTTCATATTTCCTTCTTAACTTAACAATGATCTTTCATAGAGGTAAGATTGCTGCATAAGTGGCCTCTGGATAAATGTACCTCTCCTGTGTAATTTAATATATTTATTTTGAGTACCTAATTGCCTAGCAATGTGCAGCTAGGTGATGTTGTGAGGAATACTAAAATACATAATAGCTAATAGTCTCTGTCTTCAAGGAGCTTTTTACATTTGAGGCTGACCAGATTTATAAGTATAATACAAAAAATGAGCATATTGCAAATTGTGACAAATTGAATAAAATAGGAATCATATAATATATTTAGAGAAGTAAAGTTCAAATTCTGGCTCCTATCTATGTGATCTTATATGAATCAATTAACCTATGTGCCTCAATTTCCTTATAAAATAGAAGATTTAGTTTTAATGATCTGAAGGTCTCATCCTAACCTAAATCTTTGATACATTGATCCATTGATTCTACTTTTATAAGTTGACAGTAATCTATAATACCTTCCAATATGAGTCTTCTCTGAATAGATATCCCAAATTGTTTTGCTGCGATAAGCAGCTATGGTGGGGGATATCTTTTGGTTGTTTGATGTTATATGAACATTGTTGCTCTCACTTCAGAAACATGAACATGAATAAGGAAATGGAGGTTTGCAAAACATTTTTCTCGGTAATATGGGTAATAGAAATATTGTTACATCTACTTTACAAAAATGAAAACTAGATTTAGTGAGTTCTTATTCATGTAACTCTAAAAATATTGAACCAAGGTACTAAAGGCTAAGCTTATCAAACCGACATGGAAATAGCCCCTCCTGTATCTTTTAGCTTTGAAAATCATATATTATCTTTTTTTGCTGTGTTTTGTTGTTGTTGTTACTAAACATTTCCCGATTACATTTTAATCTGGTTTGGGCTGCATTCAGGACTTAGGACTAGGAGTATTCTATAAAAAAGAACCAAACTAAGCTGTTTGTATATTTGTTTTGTACTATAAAACTCAGTTGCATTGATGTAATTCAACAAGATTGATTAGCTGGTTGACTGCTTGACTGATGATTTTTGTATTACTGAATTCTTTCTAAAAGTATAAATTTCTAGAAGTATGAATATTTGTTATATTACTGAATTGAATTTGTATAAATTATATGTATGGTGTGCTAATGAATCCTGTGTAAATATGTTGGATTCAGCTAGACTACCAGGGAAATCATGAGAAGCCTAGATGCTAGAAAACTGAGACTAAGGAAGGAATTTTCAATTGGAACTGGGACTCTGTCCAGTTAGAAGGAACCAAGTTAGGCTGTCTGTGTATTTATTTTATAAGTATATTGAGCTATCAAAATCAGATATATTAACGATGACATATTCTATAAGAGTCCATTGTATTTTTTGTTGCTAGATAACCTGGCAACAAGACCCTAAAAGCCAAGTATGTCTGAAATCAACTGTATTGGTTCTTAGATTCTGAATGGTGACTTGCTCTATTTAAAGTAACTGAGTTAATCTCTTGGTATATTTTATACCTTATTTGCAATTTCAAGTTAGTTCCATTGATATAATTATGTAAACTTTATTGGTTGATTGCTTAATTCCTCAGTATGTGTGGAAAATTGTGATTTTTGGTTGAACAAGTGGGATGGTACATATCAACATAAAACAATTGCTGGGAGGTTTGAGTTTATACAGTAGAAAAAGCAAATGAATGGAAATTGCTCTCTCTCTTGACCACAAGAGGACTGTTCCTTACTAATAGTACTAATAGTACTATTATTAGGACTATAAAAGTACAAACAGTAAGTTTATTCTGAGAAATCTGGCCTCACTAGATGCTGCTACCCAGTAGAAATGTTCATATTCTTGGCATTCAGCACAATCTAAGGTGACTGCCTATAGGAACTGACCTAAAATTTTTGGATATTTTATATGTTTTACCACTTGGAAGTGAAGCATTAAAAAGCATTTTTAAAAAGTAAGGGATAAGGCTAATTAAGTTAATCAATCAGTTATCCTTCTCCAATTAAATAAAGTGACAAGATGCTATGCCCTGATACCTTTGTCAGATGAGAAAATCAGTCAGTTAATTAGAGACAAAAACTAAATGTGAACAAGACCTGGTAATATCTGTATTAATCAATCAATCATAGGCTTTAGGATAAGTCCAAAAACTCTTTGATCAATTTAGAAGGCCATAAAGGTCAATGGATGAAGTAAAAGGACACCACATGGGCAGTATATTCAAATTGACTGGGAAGATTTGGTTTGATCTTGTGAGGCTGCATGAAATCATTGAATTAGTTTGGAATTAGAGGTTACAATATCTAGGAATTTCATGACAGAAGCTTCTAGTCACAACTTTGAGTAGAAATAGTTGGAGGAGGGAGGATTAGAGAAAACATAGTTCTGTAAACCCCACCTCAACCAAAGGTGAAACCTGAAATTTTGAACATGAGGATTTTGAAATTTAGTCCTAATAGTGTTCCTATAAAAGCAGCAACTGGCAGCATTGAATTCCTTCACACATGAGAATATTCAAGACATGAAGAATAAAGGAAGATTCAAGATTTTTATTAGAAACCAAATAGAAATGAGAACCCGGTGAAGGGGAGAGAAGGGGGCGAAAGATCCAGCAACTAGGTCCCATGAGTTGCTCCTTTGTCTTACACAATCTCTTTACAGACTCTAATGGACTCTATGGACTCTATATGAACTCTAATCTGGAGTGAACTTTTTTCTTGATATTTTGTATACTTGAGGGAAACTCTCAGAGTTTTGAAGGGATATATTGTACCATCTATAAGTCTATTGTATATACAAATTTCTAAAAGTTAATTAAGTTTGGGTGACAGATGTGAATTAATAAAGATAAGGGAAGTGGCAAGGTATAAGCACAGAGAGAGCTAGAGGAATGTGAGCAATGGCTTTAGAAAACAACCCACCTATGAGGAATTGGCATTTGAGGGGATAACTGATCCCTAATAATCCAGTCTGCCAGTGTTAGCAAAACTTGGAGAAATAATTCCAGAGCATTGGCTACATAAGCAAAACAGTAGTAAAAAGCAAGAGGGTCAAGGCAGAATCAATACACTGCAGGAAAAATTAAGAAAAATTATACCAGGAAAGTCAATGCTAGGGAAACAAGTAGAATTAACTAAAAAATGTATAGAAATTGGAAGTCAGAAAGATTAGTATCACATTGGAGGCAGATGCTACCTAGGCAGTTGGGACAAGAACAGAGAAGCTAATGGGGATAATCCAAATCTAAAAACTGAGTGAGGGAGCCAGGATCTTAAAACCTAATGTCAGAATTAAGTAAAAACAAATTATGCCAACCTTTTCAAAGAGTTCTGAACTGTCTCTCTACTTCTTCTTGAAGAGATGATATGCACTTCCTAAGCACCAGTGACAAAATTTTGAAGGACCCTTTGCAATATGAGCACATGGATGTTAACATAAGCAACATCAGGACTCCAAGGGCAGAATGAGCTATGACTATTTTAAGCAAAATGTTTGTGCCCTTTCAACAAGGTGAACCATAAGGAAAAAAGAATTAAAGAAATAACTCTAGGGAGAGAAATGTGACTGTAATGCAGAACAAATTAAACACCTATTTTCATTTTTAATTTTTCTAGGGAATCATGTGTTGATATGACATAGGTTACTTAGACAGGAATTTGAAGTGACAAAAAGCATTTTGTAGGTTGGGTGGGGCAATACAATTACAGGCAAAAATGAAAGCTTGAAAAAGACCCAACTAAGAACATAAAAACATACAAGAGGGAGGTAGATATGGCAGATAAACAGAAGGAAGGCTTAACCAGAACAGATGGTACACAGAGAAAATGGTTGAAGAGGGTAAAAGAAGGAGTACAGATAGGGAGAATGACAGAGATCCCTGGAGCTTAGGAAAAGTTAATATTTAAGTGAAAAAAAAAAGTAGAAACCTAGAGAAATTTTAAGACTAAGGTCACAACAATATAAAATGTAGTCTATGCAAATGACATTTTAATAACATGTTAACTATGCTAATTGAACATTAGAAAGCAGTCAAAAAAAGCAAAGAAATCTAAAAGGTTTTACACTAAAATTAATCCCAAAACATAGCTTTATTCTGCTAACACAGTTAATGAGATAATAGAAAACAGAGAGTCAAATTCTCCAACTACTTAAATTATTCCATAGTGGTTACTTTAACATTTGGAAGACTATTCACATATACCACCACCCCCCCCCCTTTTTATTTAATCTGGAAGGACCTGAAAGAGTGATTTCTTAAATTCCTTTATTCTCAGATTAACAAAAGAGACTGAGATCACTATATTCTTCATACACATTTTCAATCTACTTAATATTGAGGGTAGAAAGGCCCTTGCATTCTTTAAGTCTAAAAATCAGTTGAAAATATAGTTTCCATATAAACATTCATTCCTCAACTTTCCTGTGTTTTAATATTTACAAGATTTTATTAGTAAGCTCCTTTTCACTATCTCAATGGCAACCATGCATATTCACACTATAAAAAAATTTTAAACTGTATATCCACAAATAAGTTGAGTGGTTGGTTTCCTACTAGATGCTTCCTTGATTTTGTTGACCCTATCAGTTTAAAGAGCTCCCTGACCATGTTCTCATTATTTGCACATAAAACTCAAGCTTTATGTTGCATTTATGCACCCAAGCCTAAAGCAAGTATTTTTTTTTGTCTAAGGTAAAATAGGGACATCATCAGTTTCAACTTCAATCAAGTCCCAGCAACTTATCCCAGGAGCCAAGTTTGAAGTATAATATTAAGGAAAATGCCTTCACCCCATTATTTGAAAGAGTGGTAAGATCAGGTTTTAAAATGTTTGTTTTTAAATTTTTACTTTCCGTATGGTGTTCTATGGTAATAAATGAATTTGTGAAAATAATATGTATAAATGGCAAATTTCATTTGCTATGAAAAAGGAAGATTTTCTTTTTTTTATTTTTAAAGATTTTATTTGAGTTTTACAATTTTTTTCTTTTTCTTTTTAAATTTATTTTTTTATTCTCATTTTGTACAAATGTTTTTTACATTAATAAAATATTCTTGATTACAAGTAAACAAAATACCCCTCCCCCCATGAATATAGATAGACTTGCTTGGGGGGAAAAAGTAAAGGAGAGAGAGAAAAAAATTAAAATTAAAAAATAATAGTAATAATTGTAGGTATGGCCAGGTGGCGCAATGGACGAAGCACCAGCCCTGGAGCCACGAGCACCCGAGCCCATAGCCAGCCTCGTAAACCCAACAATCACCCAGCCATGTGACATGCAAGCCACCCGATCCCCTGTGCCCTGCAAAAACCAAAAAGAAGGAAAAAAAAAAGACCCAAAATAAAATAAAATAGTAATAATAGTAGGGGTGGCTGGGTGGCAGACAGAGC
Source organism: Macrotis lagotis (assembly GCF_037893015.1). Lineage (NCBI taxonomy): Eukaryota > Metazoa > Chordata > Mammalia > Peramelemorphia > Peramelidae > Macrotis > Macrotis lagotis. The sequence goes on along the minus strand of NC_133666.1, from coordinate 474,133,589 downwards.
ATTGGCCCTTGAGCCAGGAGCACCTGGGTCCAAATCCGGCCCCAGACACCCAAAGATCACCCTGCTATGTGGCCCCAGGCAGGCCACCCAGCCCCACTTGCCCTGCACCCTCCCCCAAATAATAATAACAAAAAATGTGCTTCAGTCTTTGTTCCAACACCAACAACTCTGTCACAGGTGGATCACATTCTTTATGATAAGTCCATCACAAAAGTTACCTCCATATTTTTCCAACGTTGCCATTGCTGATCGCAACTCCCTCCTTTCTTATTTCTCCACTACCATGTACTATATTTTCTCTCTCCTTTCACTCTGACTCTGCTGTAGGGTCGCTGAGTGGTACAACAGACAGATCGCTGGTCCTGGGGCCAAGAAGCCCTGAGCCCCCATACCACCCCTTATGCTCAGAATCCACCTGGACCTATGGTCCTGGTCAGGCCTTCCAATCCCAGCCCCTTGCAAGAAATAAAAAAGAAAATGTGTTATCTCTGACCACTCTCTCCCCAAGGTCCATCCTCTCCTCCTTTATTCACATCCCCACCCCTTCCCCCCTGCTCCCACCTCCTTCTTACTCCAGACATCTATACCCCATTGAGTATATATGCTGTTTCCTCTCCTAGCCATCTCTGATGAGAGCAAAGGTTCCCTCATTCCCCCTTGCCTCACCCCTTCCATATCATTGCAATAGCTCATTGTAATAAAAGAAATCTTATTATGTGAAATATCTTGAACTATTCCCCCTCTCCTTTTTCTTTCTCCCATTCTATTTCCCTTTATTTTCTATGGACTCCAATTTTACACCATATTTTATCTTCGAATTCAGCTTTCTCCTGTGCTTCAACTATAAAAGCTCCCTCTACCTGCTCTATTAACTGAGAAGGTTCATATGAGTATTATCAGTGTCATTTTTCTATGCAGGAATACATGCAGTTCATCATCATTAAGGCCCTCATATTTTCCCCTTCTCCTCCAATCTCCATGCTTCACCTGAGTCCTGTATCTGACAATCAAACCTTCTGTTCAGCTCTGGCCATTCCAACAGGAACATTTAAAATTCCCCTGGTTCATTGAGAGTCCATCTTTTTCCCTGGAATAGGACATTCAGCCTTGCTGGGTAGTGCATTCTTGGCTGCATTCTAAGCTCTTTTGCCTTCCGGTATATTGTATTCCAAGCCCTACGAGCTTCCAATGTATTTGCTGCTAAGTCCTGTGTGATCCTGACTGCATCTACACGTTATTTGAACTGTGTCCTTCTGGCTGCTTGTAATATTTTCTCTTTGACTTGGGAGTTCTGGAACTTGGCTATAATATTCCTAGGGGTTGGTTTTTTGGGATCTCTTTCTCAGGGGGATTGGTGGATTCTCTCCATTTCTATTTTGCCCTCTGCTTCTAGAATATCAGGGCAATTTTCCTGTAGTAATTCTTGGAAATGATGTCAAGGCTCTTTTCCTGATCATGACTTTCAGGTATTCCAATAATTTTTAAATTATCTTTCCTAAGTGTGTTTTCCATATCAGTTGTTTTTTCAATGAGATATTTCACATTTTCTTCTAATTTTTCATTTTTTTGGTTTTGAAGTATTGATTCCTGATTTCTGGTAAATTCATCAATCTCCCTGAATTCTATTCTTTGTCTGGAGGATTTGTTCTCCTCAGAGAGTTTTCTTATCTCTTTATCCATCTGGCCAATTTTACTTTTTAAAGCATTCTTCTCCTCAATAACTTTTTGAACTGTTTTATCCATTTGACCTAAGCTGGCTTTTAGTATGCTATTTTCTTCAGCATTTTTTGGATTTCCTTGACTAAGCTGCTGACTTCATTTTCATGTTTTTCCTGCATCTCTCTCCTTTCTTTTCCTAGTTTTTCTTCCAACTCCCTCATTTGATTTTCAAAGTCTTTTTTGAGCTCTGTCATAGCCTGAGCCCAATTTCTGTCTTTCCTTGGAGTCTTTAGAGGCAGGAGCTTGTGCTTCCTCATCTTCAGACTGAGTATTTTGATCCTTTTTGGGCTCATTTGCAAAATATTTCTCAATAGTCTTCCTTTTGTTTCTCTGCTTGCTCAATTTCCAGGCCTGGGCCTGGTTTTGGGGTGCTTCCTGAGCTTTTGGGACACTCCCACAAGGGTCTCAGTGTGTGAGGCTCTGTCCTCCCTCCTGGTCTGTGAATGACCATAAGCACCCCACTCTGACACGGGGCTGAGATGGGGGGGGCCCTGCTGTTCTATGGCGGGGCCTAGACTGTGATCAGGATCTGAATGTGGTCAGAGCCCCAAAGTCCTGTTCCAGAGGCAGAGGACAGAGTTCTGCAGTCTCTCTTCACTACCCTCCCTAGCTCAATGGGCTCATGCCCTGGAGGCTCCTGCTTACTGGCTCTGCCTGCTTCTGTTTCCTGATCTCAGCTGCTGAAAGACCAAGTTGCTGGCTGTGTGCCCTGAGGACTGGGCTCCACATGCTCCCTCTGGCAGAGGTCCCCCCCCTCCCGCTGTTCCCCCACTTTGTGCCCTGTGCTCCTCGGGGTGCAGCTCAGGAGACTCCCCCACTGCTGTGAGCTGTGTCTCCCAGTGCCCTGGGGCTCCCTCCGGGAGGCTGAAGTTCTTTGGCTCTGGTGGGCCACCCTTCTGGCAGGCCGCCTCTCCAACCCTGGGGAACAGAGCCTTTCTGCTTTTTCCAGGTCACCTTGAGTAGGAGAACTGCCTCACTGGGTCCCTTTGTGGGTTCTGTCTCTTGAAAGTTTATTTAGAGTCCTTAGCTCATGAGTTTTATCAGAGAGCTCCTAACACTGGATCCCTTCTTGTTGCCATCTTGGCTCCGCCCCCCAAGTTTTACAATTTTTCACCCAATCTTACTTTCCTCCCCCCCCACCCCACCCCCACGGAAAGCAATCTGTCAGTCTTTATTTTGTTTCCATGTTGTGTATTGATCCAAATTGAGTGTGATGAGAGAGAAATCACATCCTTGAGGAAGAAACAAAAAGTATAATAGATAACAAGATCAGACAATAAGGTATCTGTTTTTCCCCCTAAATTAAACGGAATAGTCCTCAAACTTTGTTCAAACTCCACAGCTCTTTATCTGGATACAGATGGTATTCTCCATTGCAGATAGCCTAAAATTGTCCCTGGTTGTTGCACTGATGGAACGAGCAAGTCCATTAAGGTTGAACATGACCCCCATGTTGCTGATAGGGTGTACAGTGTTTTTCTGGTTCTGCTCATCTCACTCAGCATCAGTTCATGCAAATCCCTCCAGGCTTCCCTGAATTACCTTCCCTCCTGGTTTCTTAATAGAACAATAGTGTTCCATGAAATACATATATCACATTTTGCTAAGCCATTTCCCAATTGAAGAACATTTACTGGAATTCCAATTCTTTGCCACCACAAACAGGGTTGCTATTAATATTTTTGTACAAATGATGTTTTTACCCTTTTCCATCATCTCTTCAGGATCTAGGCCGAGTAGTGGTATTGTTGGATCAAAGGATATGCTCATTTTTGCTGCCTTTTGAGCATAGTTCCAAATTTCTCTCCAGAAAGGTTGGATGAGTTCACAGCTCCATCAACAGTGTAATAGTGTCCCAGATTTCCCACAACCCTTCCAACAATGATCATTATCTTTTGTGATCATATTGGCCAGTCTCAGAGGTGTACAGTGGCAACTCAGAGAAGCTTTAATTTGCATTTCTCTAATAATTAATGGTTTAGAGCAATTTTTCATATGGCTATGGATTGCTTTGATCTCCTTGTCTGTAAACTTCCTTTGCATATCCTTTGACCATTTGTCAATTGGGGAATGGCTTTTTTTTAAAAAAAATATGACTCAGTTCTCTGTATATTTTAGAAATGAGTCCTTTGTCAGAATTATTAGTTGTAAAGATTGTTTCCCAATTTACTACATTCCTTTTCATCTTGGTTACAGTGGTTTTATTTGGGAAAAAGCTTTTTAATTTAATGTAATCAAAATCATCTAGTTTGTTTTTGGTGATGTTCTCCATCTCTTCCTTAGTCATAAACTGCTCCCCTTTCCATAGATGTGACAGGTAAGCTAGTCCTTGATTTTTTAATTTGCTTATAGTATTGTTTTTTATGTCTAAATCCTGTAACCATTTGGATCTTATCTTGGGAAAGGGTGTGAGGTGTTGGTCTAATCTAAGGTTCTTCCATACTGTCTTCCAATTTTCCCAGCAGTTTTTATCAAAAAAAGAGTTTTTATCCCAATAGCTGGACTTTTGGGATTTATCAAACAGCAGATTACTATAATTGTTTCCTGCAGTTTCTCCTAGTCGATTCCACTGGTCCACCACTCTATTTCTTAGCCAATACCAAACAGTTTTGATGACAGATGCTTTATAATGTAATTTTAGATCAAGTAGGGATAAGCCCCCTTCTTTTGCACTTTTTTCCATTAAATCCCTGGAAATTCTTGACTTTTTATTTCTCCATATGAATTTACTTACAACTTTTTCTAACTCATTAAAGTTATTTTTTTGGAATTTTGAATGGTAGGACACTAAACAGATAGTTTACTTTTGGTAGAATTGTCATTTTTATTATACTAATTCTACCTATCCATGAGCAGTTGATATTTGCCCAGTTATTTAAAAATGATATAATTTGTGTGAGAAATGTTTTATAATTGCTTTCAAAAAGTTTTTGAGTCTGCCTTGGCAAATAGACTCCCAGGTATTTTATATTGTCTGAGGTTACTTTGAATGAGATTTCTCTTTCTAGCTCTTCCTGCTGTATCTTGCTAGACATATATAGAAATGCTGAGGATTTATGAGGGGTTTTTTAGTAACTTGCAACTTTGCTAAAATTGCTAATTGTTTCCAGTAGTTTTTTGGATGATTTCTTGGGATTCTCTAGGTAGACCATCATGTCATCTGCAAAGAGTGAGAGTTTTGTCCCTTCCTTCCCAATTCTAATTCTTTCAATTTCTTTTTCTTCTCTAATTGCTAAGGCTAATATTTCTAATAAAATACTGAATAATAATGGTGATAATGGGCACCCTTGTTTCACCCCTGATCTTATTGGGAATGCCTGTAGCCTCTCCCCATTGAACATAATATTTGTTGATGGTTTCAGATAGATACTGATAATTATTCTAAGGAACTTCCATTTATTCCTACATTCTCTAATGTTTTTAGTAGCAATAGGTGATGTATTTTGTCAAAAGATTTTTCAGCATCTGTTCATATGATCATACAATTTCTGATAGGTTTGTTGTTGATATAATTGAGTACACTAACAGTTTTCCTAATATTGAACCAACCCTGCAATCCTGGGATAAATCCTACTTTATCATAATGTATTATCACAGTGATAATTTGTAATCATTTTGCTAAGATTTAGTTTAAGATTTTTGCATCTATAGTCATTAGGGAGATAGGTCTAAAATTTTCTTTCTCTGTTTTAACTCTTCCTGGTTTAGGTTATCACCACCATATTGGTGTCATAGAAAGGGTTAGGCAGAGTTCCATCATTCTCTATTTTTCAGAAGAGTTTATACAGAATTGGAACTAATTGTTCCTTAAATGTTTGGTAGAATTCATTTGTGAATCCATCAGGCCCTGGAGAATTTTTTCTTAGGAAGTTCAATGATGGCTTGTTGAATTTCTTTTTTCTGAGATAGGGTTGTTTAGGTATTTAATCTCCTCTTCATTTAACCTGGGCAACTTATTTTTTATAAATATTCATCCATTTCACTTAGATTATCAAATTTATTGGCAAAGAGTTGGGCAACATAATTTTGAATTATTACTTTAATTTCCTCCTCTTTGGTGGTGAGTTCACCTTTTTCATTTATGATACTAGCTATTTGGTTTTCTTCTATCTATTTTTTACTCAAATTTGCCAGAGGTTTATCAATTTTATTGGTTTGTTAATAAAACCAAATTTTGGTTTTATTTGTTAATTCAATAGTTTTTGCTTTTGATTTTATAATTTCATCTTTAATTTTTAAAATTTTTAATTTGGTATTTAATTGGGGATATTTATTTTGTTCTTTCTCTTATTTTTTTAGTTGCATGTTTACTTCCTTGATTTCCTCTTTCCCTAATTTATTCATGTAAGCATTTAAAGATATAATATTCCCTGAGAGCTGCTTTGAGTGAATCCCATAGGTTTTGGTATGTTGTTTCATTATTGTCATTATCTAAGATAAAATGATTAATTCTTTTTATAATGAGTTTTCTGGTCCACTCATTCTTTAAAATAATGTTATTCAGTTTCCAATTGGTTCTAGGTCTATATCTCCTTGACCAAATATTGCATATGACTTTTATTGCATTCTGATATAAGATGTATTCACTGTTTCTGTCTTTCTACAGTTTATGATTAGGTTTTTATGTCCTAGTACGTGGTCAATTTTTGTATAACTTCCACGTATGGCAGAGAGAATGGTATATTCCTTTCTATCCCCATTCAATTTCCTCCTACGTCTACCATATCTAGTTTTTCTAACAATGTATTTACCTCCTCTTAACTTCTTTCTTGTTTATTTTGTTTTGATTTATCTAGATCTGAGAGCAGGAGGTTGAGATCTCCCACTAGTAGAGTTTTGCTGTCTATGTCATCCTGTAGTTCTTTCTGCTTCTCCTTTAAGAATTTGGATGCTATCCCATTTGGTACATATATATTCAGTATTGAAATAACTTTATTGTCTATGGTACCTTTTAGGAGGATAAAGTTTCCTTCCTTATCTCTTTTAACACTATCTATTTTTGCAGCTGCTTTGTCTGAGATAAGGATTGCTACCCCTGCTTTTTTTTACTTCAGCTGAAGCAAAATATATTTTGCTCCAACCTTTACCTTCATTCTATATGTATCTCTCTGCTTCAAATGAGTTTCTTGTAAACAGCATATTGTAGGATTCTGGTTTTTAATGCACTCTGATATTCACTTACATTTTAAGGGAGAGTTCATCCTATTCACATTCAAAGTTATGATTACTAATATTTTATTACCCTCCATGGTATCTTCCCTCTGTCTATATTTTTATCTCTTCCCCCCTTTGTCTGTATTCCCCAGTATTTTGTTTCTGAATAGCACCCCCTTCAATGTGTTTGCCCTTCTATATCACCCCTCCCCTTTCTTTCCCCTTTCCCTTTTTCCCTTTTCCCTTCCCTTCCTTTTGTTACTTCCCATTTTCCCCCCTCCCCTTTTCCCCTTTTAATACTTGAATGGTTAGATGTTTTTTAAGTTGACTAAGTATGTGTAAGTTGACTTTAAGCCAAGTCTGATGAGAAGATTCATGTGTTTCTCATCTCCTCCCTTCTTCCCCTCTTTTGTCATAGGTATTTTTTACCTCTTAGCTTAATGAGATTTACCCCATTCAATCCCCTCCCTCCTCCCATCTCCTTCCTGTACCCCTTTTTAAGGAGGTAATGTTTTTAAAATTGTTCTGAGTCATAGAAAATTCTGAGTATCAAGTGGTGTTAAAGCCAGTTACATCACACTGGATAGCAGTCTCATGGAGAGGTCATGAATGTCCATCACTTCTGGCTAGGTATATTCTCTCTGTTAGAGTTAGAATTCTCAACATTTATGAGAATCTTTTTCCCCATGCTGGTATCTAGCCAGTTGAAACTTATTGGATAACAGTTTTTGTTTTTCTTTTACCCCCCCCCACTTTTTTTAACCTTTTCATGTGTCTCTTGAACCTCCTGCTTGATGTCCAAATTTCCTGTTTAGCTCCCATCTTTTTATTTTTGGAATTCTTCCATTTTGTTAAATGTCCATCTTTTTCCCTGGAAGAGAAGGCTCAGCTTTGCAAGATAGTGGATTCTTGGCTGCATTCCAAGCTCCCTTACTCTTCAAAATATCTCATTCCAGGCCCTTTGATCCCTTAATGTTGATGCAGCCAGGTCCTGTACAATCCTTACTGCTGCTCCTTGATATTTAAATTGTTTCTTTTTGGCTGGCTGCTTGCAGGATTTTCTCTTTTATCTGATAGTTCTGGAATTTGGACACAACATTCCTTGGTGTTTTCATTTTAGGATCTTTTTCTGGAGGAGATGGATGTATTCTTTCAATAACTACTTTGCCTTCTGGTTCCATGATATCAGGGCAATTTTCCATCACTAGATCCTGTAATATTAAGCCCAGGCTTTTTTTCTCTTCAATGTTTTCAGGAAGTCCAATAATTCTCAGGTTGCCCCTCCTCAACCTATTCTTGAGGTCAGTGGTCTTGCTGATGAAGTATTACATTTTCTTCTATTTTTTTCTATTTTTTGATTTTGATTAACAGGCTCTTGCTGTCTCATGAAGTCATTAGTTTCTGCAGAATCCATTCTTTTTTTTTAGGGAGGAGTTTTCTTCACTAACCTTTTGCAACTCCTTTTCCAATTGGTCAATTCTACTTTTGAAAGAGCTTTCCATTTGACCAATTGAGGTTTTGAGAGAATTATTTTCTTTTTGCATTTGCCCAGTTGATGATCTGAGAGATTTATTCTCATTTTGTATTTGTCCAATTGGATATTCTAAGGATTTTTTTTCTTGTTGCAAGGTATTAATTGTCTCTCCCAAATTTTCCAGTGGATTTTTTAACTCTTTCCTTATTTCTACAAGGAAGTCTTTCTGTGATGGAGACCAGATCATATTCTTCTCAGAGGTTCTAGGTCTCCCTGAGTTAGGATCTTTCCTTCCAAGAATTTTTCTGTGGATCCACCTTTCCACTGACCCTTCTTCATTTTGCTAAGACCTTGATTTGGACAGGGGCTGGTTCATGGGGGGTTTGGTATCTCTAGAGGCTTTACTTCACTGAGTGCAATTTTCTGGCTGGCCAGTAGAAGGTGCTGGTTGCTTTCTCTGGAGTGTGTGACCTTGATTGAATCCTTGTCCCTTAGCTTGAAGGGAGTGGTTGAAGCTATTGAATCCTTTTGCCTTCAATCAATAGTGGGCCTTACTCTGGCGTGAGGTCATCCCTCTCCCTATTGTCAGCTGGGCAAGTCCTTCTGCTCACACACCTGAGCCTCAGGCAGAAGTAGTCTGTAATTGTTTGTCCTGGGAAGAGTCCTCAGCTGCAATGTAGGTGTGGACTCAGAGTTCCTCAGACCACAGGAGCCCAGGGATGGTGTCAACAGCTCTCCTGAACCAGAACTCTCCCCCCAGCCCTGCCAGCAGTCTCCAAAGGGTCAGTGCCAACACCAGTGCCTCTACTCCCTAGTTGACTCAAGCCCCACCCCCACTCCCACCCCCCCCCACCCCAGCCCCTGCATTCTAGCCCCACAGCTGATCCATTAGTTCCATCTTTCGGCCCCTCAGACTCCCGGGTTCCAATTCAGCCACTAAAGTGGATGACCGGGGCTGATCCACCCTCTGCACCCAGACTCACCCAAGGCTGCTGCAGGAGACAAATCCTGAGGTACATGTTCTTTCTCCTGGCTTTTCTTTCTGGGTTTTGTGGATCAGATTTCTGTTAAGAGGTTTGTTTCATATCATAGATGGGGAATGACCAGGAGACTTTAGAACTGTGCCTGTCTTCTCTCTGCCATCTTAGCGGGAAGTCAGGAATATTTTCTAAAATGATTTTTCTGTTTTTAATTGAGATATTAGTACTAAAATTCTAGGGAATTACTAGTGAGAAAACATGCTTTGCAAGCTACCAATTTTATTTTGTGGCCTGAATTTTATGTGCTCTTTTCACAGTTTCTGTATTATTAAAAGTTCACATTATCAGTATTTATGTTCTATTATAAAGAATTAGATGAAGACACTGGTATTTACAAAAGTTGCTAGTGAAAGATTAAAATTTTACATGATTATGAGACCCTATACTCCTATTTCAAATAGGTTCAATAATCAACATTCATGCTTCTGACTTTGGTACTGTTTTATAAAAATGGTACCCCCATGAAAGTGGAAGATTGATTATAGCAACATTAAAACAATAATGAATGAATAATAGCTATGATAAAGGTTCAGATTCCACACATCTCTTTGTAAATAAGTGTTATGGTTCCTTCCCATAGATCAAAAAGAATTTACTCCCAGAGTATAAAGTTTCCTAATAGTTAAAAATTCAAAGAAAAAACCTTTACACATGTATGTTTTTCTTTTCTTTCTACTGGTCCCATATCAAGTCCTTCAGATCTCTATAATTCTTTCTACTCAGATCTCTCCAGTCTGGCAGTTTTAACAAAGTTCTACTTTGAGTTGCAGATACTTTCCATGAATATCATTGTCATTTACAGGAAAGAGAAGTGAACATTTTATAATAATGTGATTTGTAGTTTATCAGCCTTCACTGAAACATGAGAACATGTGGTACAATACAAAGTAGAATGATAAGGGAATCTGAGATTGTGAGTTTGAATCTTAGCTTCTACATTGCTGGAGCCAGCTGAAACAGCAATAGAAAACAGATGGTTAAATTTTCAGTGTATTTCACTTTGGAAATCAGCAAGTAAAAGCCAGGATTTGATTTTCTGTTTAATTATTGGCTTGACTTAATAAAGTCCAAATTAAATTTTAAAATGTGTCCTAGGAGAGGTGGCTAGGTGGCGCAGTGGACAGAGCACCGGCCCTGGAGTCAAGAGTACCTGGGTTCAAATCCAGTCTCAGACACTTAATAATTACCTAGCTGTATGGCCTTGGGCAAGCCACTTAACCCTATTTGCCTTGCAAAAACCTCTAAAAAATGTGTCCTAGGTCTTTTTTTTTATTCAGAAATTGTTAAACATTTGCCTATACTTCTGAGTAAATATGAAGCTATAAGTTTTTTCACCCAGATCCATAACAAAGATAATTTAGACAATGGTGTGGCATGCCTAAAATGCTATTCTACTAATATTTGATCCTGTCCAGACGTTGGTACTTTGATCATTGATCAAATATGTTTTCACCTTTTTGATAAATAAGGTTTCCAAATTTTGATATATACTTGAAAATTCAGTTTTGTTCTTGTTGAGTCATTTCAGTCATTTCTGACTCTTTGTGACAGACATCATTTGGGGTTTATTTGGTGAAGATACTGGAGTATCTCTAGTTCCTTTTACAGATGAGCAACTGAGGCAAACTTAACTTACTTACCAAAGGTCACACAGAGAGCAAGTGTCAATTTAATGGCATTATTAATTCCACAAGCATTTTAAATCTGAAATCTTATGCCTCTGAAAGAAACTGTTCTGTTAGGAAGCTTTGAGAAGTCCTATGAAATGACTATTGGCTTTTTTGTTTGTTTGTCTATTTTAGCACAAACACCCCTAGAACACATTTCCAACTGAGTGTTGTCCTTTTCAAAGTAATCGGTTTGGGAAGACTCTGCAGTAGTTGAAAGCAGGTTTAAAATGTCTTTTAGAATTTCCTTCAAAACCTGCAGTACATTCTTTAACTATCCTTAAGTGTCAAATCTTTATTTTCAGATTGTAGTTTTATTTACTTTTCAGAAACTACCCAAAAACCCAGTTAAGTCTGATGAATAAGGTAAACAAGACTGCTTGAAGTTAAAAAAAAATATGACTATGAACCACTGAGACTGATTTACTGCTGTGACTCATAAGCAGGTTATTATAGGAATTAAAAAAAAAGAAAAGAGGTTGTTCTAAAAATAAATATGCTGTGTTGTAAAGGGGACTACTTTGAAGGGCATTGCAATCATTTTGATTCATAAATCACTTATTAAACATTGACATTATCCTCCCCATGCTTGGAGTATGCTCCTTTCTAGTCATCACAACTCATAGATTCTCTGCCTCCCTTCACAGTTTAATACAGTCTTGCTTCCTACAAAACACTTTTTCAATTCCCTTAGCTACTATCTTCCCATTTTCTACACACATGCCCATACATATGTGTGCTCATACATATATTGTGCACAGACATGCATATACAAATGATTATATATATGAGCACGTGTATGCTGCACACACATGAATATATCTATAACATGTGTGGTGTGTGAATATACATGCATGCATATGTACATACATATACAGATATGTGTATTTATCATTTCTGTGTTATACATGCCATATGCACATCTATGTGGTATGTATATGCCTTTGTAATGTTTACATATGCCATAAATGCCATATAAATACATACTTACACACACACATAATATACACACCATACACAGTGTTAATTCCCCCCCCAATCTTTCTCCACTAAGTGAATAAAAGGTCTCAAAGGGCAGTTATTTTTGGTTTTCCAGCCCTAGCACTTTGCTCACCAAATTGCATATATAGATAATAAATACATCCAAAATAGAGTTTTATTACATATTTCACTATTTTATAGTCCTAGTACTATACCCTTTACCTCCAAGGAATGACTATGCAACATTACATAGTTTCCTATTTCTGCATTTAGCAGTTTGCACACACTTAAGAAAATGACTTCATTTTCTCATTTCTAAATGTAGTTTCAGTAAAAACCAAAATCTATGTACTTAAATTTTGAGGAACATATTCTTGTTTTAGCCTCATATCTAGTTTAATTTCAGAATCAAGGCTGAAAATCAGAATGCTTCCATTTTTTTTAGAAATTTACAGCACATTATAGGAATCTTATCAGTGATTCTTAAATTTCATTGGCAGAACTGTTGAGAAATAAAAGAGAAGATGAAAAATCAGTACATTATATGGACTTTCATATTATTAATGATGAATAAGTACTGAGAAATCCATGACTGAACATGGAAAAGGGAAGGATTAAAGTGTCTTCCTATTCACTAAGTCATTCCTCTTTCCAGAATGTGAAACTGCACCATCAAATACCTGACATCCTGTACATTGCTTTGAAATTATGTCTTGTGTGTGCTTCTGCAACAGAGGCAATAAACAGTGATAAATTTCTTCTCTCTATCACTTCAGGTAGGATAAATTTAGGAGACAATCAGGATGTAATTGAGATCAATACAAGCTGTTGTGGAATCTTACAACTGTCTCAGAAGCTTATTACACTCACGGGGAGCACCAGCATCAACTGTCCCTTTGGCAAAAACTATGCAGGCTTTTTTTCTCATCCTAAGTGATCAGCAGAATGTCCTCTTAAGAAAAAGTATCATTTTGGGGAAATCAAGAAATTTAGCAAGTTAACATCTCCATAAACTATGGAACTACTTCTTATACACAATTTCCTATAGAATTATTCAGTAAAAAGGGTAAAGCCAACTGTACTACTTTGTATAATAAAATAACTGACAAAATTTCAGTTTGTATCATACTACTCAAAAATTAAAGGCACTTCGAAGAATCGAGCTTGGCTTAACTGCTGAAGATTATACTTAGAATTAAGTAATGAGACTGAGGAGCTGTAAGAATTCCAAAATGACTCAGAATTCAGGCTTCACAAATATATTAAATATAAATCTAAGTATTAATCTGTTAATCTTCTTCAATGTCCAATAGAAAGGCAAAAAATGTACAATAATTGTTTCTAATTAATTATTGATTTTATAGATTTAATGTAAGTATATAGCTCTCAAACAAGCTGGTTATTAGTTTTGCAATATTATAACTTTCAAGATATTCAGTTCATCCTCAAAAAAGTAGCTTTCTAAGTTCAAAGATTAGACATGTAATGGTAGTTCCTTCAAAGGATATATTCTGGTCTATCCTTTACTACCCTTCTTTCCTATGTTTCTCTTTGATCTCAAGCTAAATATCAGAATCTGGCTTTTATAAAAAAAAAACTTGAAGTGCCTTTCAATTCTCCCTCAGCTGCCTTAGGACCAACAACTCCTGCATCTTATATGAAAAAAATATTCTTCCTAAAAATAACTTTATTTCAAATGCTTCCTGTAAAGAGGTTGAAATAATTTATCCTGAACTCTAAAAGACAAAAGAAGGGAATTACATAGGTAAGCCATTACCTACAGCAGGGGAAGCAGACAGAGAAGTCATTACTGATCTAACAAGGATTCTATGAGCATTTCCTGCTTATAACTTTTCAGAGAAAAGTGCAGGGTATGTGTGGTCCCCTTTGGGCTGTTCACATCCTTTTGTGGATTACTAAAACTCACCACATCACCTTATTTCCTCTTTGTGCTCTGGTGGTTTGTCTCTACTGATTTGATGCTTTCATTTCTTCCCATCAATGCTTTAAGAGCTAAAAGTCATGAAGAAATACACACTTAATTTTCCTTGCTCCTTAGCTAATAATACACTCCCCCCAACCCCGCCAAGAACAGGGACATTCAAGATTCATATTAAGATCTTAGGTAATTGAAGTGACAGCTTGGGAACTAAGAAAAAGTGTGCAGTGAATCGGTGTGTCCATTCATGCAAGCCTATACACATACACACACACACACACACATACACACACACACACACACACACACAAACACACAGACAGATATATATCAAATCTTATTCACAAAGTTATTTCAATGAATGAGGGGGACATACTTTATTTAGGAAGAACTTCCTTCGAAATATCTTATAGGACTGGTGACATTTTGCCATATTAGGCATAAACTCTACTGTTTTCCATTTACCTATAGCAAGAGAATTATTTCCTGGAATGCTTTTCACTACATGTCCAGTAGTAATAATATATGTCTGAGAGTAGGACACTAAGAAACATTGAACACCACACAATCAGTACTTTTGAATTGTGGTACTAGAGAACTTTTGAGAATCCCTTGCATAGCAAGAAGCTGAAATCAGTCAATACTCAAAGAAATTAATTCAGCTTATTCTTTGGAAGGACAAATATTGTAGATGAAGCTATATAATAAGACAGGATTCTTATTGGAAAAGATCTTTACGTTAGGAAAGATCAAAGACAAAAGAGGGGGATGGCAGAGAAAGACATCAAGAGATAGTGTTATGGAAGCAATGAACATAAGTTTGGATATACTTCAAGAGATAGTGAAAGACAGAAAGGTCTTGCATGCTGTGGCCCATGAGAACACAAAGAGTCAGATGTGACTGTATTACTCAATATGAACAAGAAGAAAGATTGCTTTTACCATTAAAATGTAGCAAAAAGAGAGATGCAAATATTCAACTAAGAAAGCATTCATGCTTAGCATGGCAAAATGTCACCATTCCTATATGATAATTGTAAGGAAATTGTTCCTAAATAAAGGATTCCCCTCCCTACCCCCCCCAACATACTCATTAAGATAACTTTGTAATTGAGATTTGATTTGTATGTTTATGTGTTTGTGTATAATATATATGTGTATGTGAATGTGAATGTAGACTTGCATGAATGGACACACTGGTTCAGTATAAACTTTTCCTGAATTCCCAACTGTCATTTCAATTACCTTCCTTCTCAGTCTAATTTTTGCATGTCCCTGCTCTTGAAAAACTATCACTAGATATTTTCAAGTGTTCCAAATCACTAAAATCAAAATTCAGGTTAACCCAACTCTGAGGTTATACCTCACACTAATCAGATTTTCCTTTATACTTCTAGAAAGAGCAGGTTCATTGACCCTACAGTGTTTATGGCTAAAGGAGTCCTCACATCATCTCTCAATGGACTGGGTAGTGAGAGTTCCCTCCTCCTTCTTCAATCCTGAACTGGTTGACTGCAAAGTCTAAAAGTAACTCTACTCTTAGACATCTTCGTTACTTTCTCTCCTAGACTGTCTTAAGGTCAGAAGGTCCAATTCTATTCAAAAGAAAAATACATTTTAAATACATTCCAGTTCTGACTATATAATCAATCAACAAGGCTCTTCTTTTCAATATATCTAGCAGACCATAAATAGATACAGAATATCCAAATCTTTCCAAGGCATTTTCCTTGCATATCATTATGACTGTTTTCCATACTGTTGCAAACAGGCTACCCAGTTTCTTGGCAACGGGTGGGGTGGGGAAAGGGGCAGTTAAGGAGGAAGAGGGATGACTGTAGCAGCTAAACCTGTTGATGCTGGCTCACTGGCCTCTCTCCTATTATGACCTTAATAGGATAAATAGCACCTCCCAGCTTTGACTAGAACTCATCCTGTAAAAATATGAGCCTATGCTATGGTCCATTCAATGAAATATGCATGCAATTCCAAAGGATCTGGTACTTTATGATGATTCAGAAACATTTCATGGTTCTTATCCCCTCTCCAAATTCCTATTTCTGGCAAATATTGTAACTTCTTTCTAGAATTTCTGAGAGAAGTAAGGAGTAGACAAGAAAATGATCCCCATACCATGAAATGCATCAGAATGATTGGAAAAGAAATTTCATTCAAAATTAAAGCAATGTATAAATATTTGGAACCTTATTTACATATAAGATTTTGTTTTATTTTTTAGGGTTTTTTTTGCAAGGCAATGGGGCTAAGTGGCTTGCCCAAGGCCACACAGCTAGGTAATTATTAAATGTCTGAGGCCAGATTTGAACTCAGGTACTCCTGACTCCAGGGTCAGTGCTCTATTCACTGTGCCACCTAGCCACCCCACGATTTTATTTTTACAAAAAAAGGAATGGTTTGTATAATTGTAGAAGAATTAAGTGCTCACTGTGGAAACATGTTAATCTAATACAAATAACAAAATTATTCAAATTAATTTACTAATTCATTGCCCTACCCATACATCTAAAAAATCACCATAAAGAACTAGAAAAATAAAATAACAGTATTCATCTAAAAAGAGCCGAAAGGTTAAGAATCTCAATGGAAATCATGAAAAAAGGTGAGAAAGAAGGGTATCTAGCACTACTAGATATTAAAATATTCTACAAAGCAAAAAGTACCTTTGCCACTTAGTACTAGTTAAAAAAATAGAAAAGTTGGTTGATTCAAAATAAAGATTAGTTATACAATATCTAGAAGAAATTGAACACAATAGCAGAGTGTTTGATAAATTTATGGAAACAAACTATTGAGGTAATGATTCATTATTTGTTTAAAAATAGGAAAACAGGATATCAGCTTGGCAGAAATAATTTTAATTCAACATTTTTATACCATATCCTATAATAAGTTCCAAATGGATATGTGACCTAAATAAAAATAGATTATATCTTAAATCAATTTGAAGAGTTAGAAAAAGGTATATTTTCTCAAATTGTGGAGAAGGAAAGAGTTCTTTGTCAATTAAGTAATAGAGAGGATCAGATGATATAAGATGGACAAGTTTGAGCACTTAAAATTTTGCACCACAAAAGCAATTTTATTGGAATCATAGAATTAACATTTAACTTTGAATAAATATTTCAAACAAAGGTTTAATATCCAGAATATATACAGAACTAAGAAATATATGAGAAAAAGAGCTTTTTCCCAGTAATTAAATGGTCAAGTATACAAAAAGACAATTCTTAGGGGAAAGAAAAGTAACAAAATTTGAATTAACCAAATTTTGAGTCTATACCTCATACCAATCAGATTCTCAAGAATAACTAAAACTTAAAATGATAATATACTATTGACATAATTGTGAAATTATCCAAAACTCTGGCAGGAAATCTAGAATTGTACTTCAAGTGCTAATGAATTATGCTCCTCCTCCTTTTACATATTATATTATCATTAGAAAGAATAGACTCAAAGAAAAAAATAGAATGGAAAAGGACTCATGTACAAAATATATATTGTGCCACTTTTTTATTTAATAAAGAAATTGAAATGAAACGAGTGCTCATCAGTTGAGTAATAATGGAGCAAAATATAAGATTATGGAATATTAATGCTTCATGAATAAGAGAAAGATTCAAAAAAACCTGGGAATATTCTTTAAGCAAAGTAATCTGAACCAAAAGAAGTGTTTTTATGACTGCAGCATTACAAAAGAAAATTACTTTAAAGACTTAAGGACTCTGGTCAATGCAATCACAGTTCAAAAAGATCAAACATGAAGCAGGTATCTCATCAGTTGTTGAAGATGTGATAGACTGTGGGCAACTCATAGTACATGTATGTTTTGTTTTGGTATGTTTTTATCACTAAAAAGGGCTTTTATCTGAAGGCAATACAATTGGGAGAAGAAAATAATGATAATCATATAAGGAATAAGGGGAAGAAAAAAATTAATAAATATTGTTAAAATATACAAGTAAAAAGAGATTCATAAGAAAAGATAGATAATAAAAGTAATATCAGTTCTGTCACATTAGTTTAATGCATATTTAGAAGAATAAGCAATATTAGCATATTAATGGATCTTTTAAGTAACTCTTACTTAAGTGCATCAATGAAGTATGAATGTTATTGGGAGTTCTCAAAGGTTATGTCACTGGTAAATAAGTTTTTGCAAGTCATACCCCTGAATAAGTTCAGTCTGTCCTTGGAGAGGCAACAAAACAGTAATTATTTAGTAGCAAAGAATTGGACATTTAATTTACATATTATCAATTTCCCAGAGGACTCATTGAAAAGTTAAACAATTCAAAATACATTTGTTAAATTGGCTACTACACACAAGTCACTATCCTAAGGTGCTATGGATACAAGGAGAATAACAAAATGATTTCTGCTTTCATGAAGCTTACCTTCTATATTTTACTTGAAATTTCAAGATACAAAATAATGATTGAAACCCACCCTTAAGAAGTTTATAGTTCTCTAGATAAAAGTGCTACAGATTTAAAACAAATAAAAACTTCCTCAGAGCAAGAAAAGTTCTATGAATAAAATGTCCTGACCCCATTTGTGAGCAAGTTATAAATACGTAGAAAGACTAGGCAGATACACTCACTGAGGGAGGTTTGAAAATGTTGCTTTGTGTAGACTTACTACAATTATAGTTCTTCCTCTGTATTTCAATAAGCAAAAAATAGCACAAGAAAAATTGAATAGCAATGACCCTTGATGACTGTATTTATTTTTTTAATATACTAACCAAAAGAAGGTATTATTTATATCTCAAGTAATTTGATGTAACAATGCTAAATCTAAGAACTCATGTAATGCATGACTATATTCTACCAATAATTAACACTTCAAATTATTTTAACTTTCTTGTCATGTATTTCTAAAATAAATTCTTTCATTTAATCAAAGTTTCACATTTCTTCATTCTTTGTTGTTATAGACAAAGAAGTTTTTATTTCTCAAATTCTTTATCTACCTTTTTTGATGCCTTAGTTATTAAGCAAACAATGGTAATAGTTAAAGAAAAAATTCTCTGCTTTCCCACACTGCCTTCAATTCCAGATCCTATTCCAGCAGTGATTAGGAAAAGACTTTATTCATTATGTTGCACTGAGAAGTGAGTTAGTTTAGGAACCGTTTAAATGGATCAAGTCCTTGCATAGAAATGACTATTATGGCATGTCTGCCCATAGCATTATCGTCCAAATTAAACTTAATGCTTTCATGATCACCTTATAAATATTAATAAACTCATTAGTTCACTTTGGCAATGGTTATTTTTTATACCAATGTCAAATTCTACCCCATTAAAAAAGAAAAGAAAATGTCAGTAGGAGTATATGTGTTTGACAACCCAGGTTTCACTTGAGGGGTCCTCCTTCCCATATTTATTCAAGTTTGAAGAATTTTAAAAGATATTCATTTTTACTGTAGACTAGATTTTAAATAGTAAATAGGTTGGAAAATTCATCCAGAAGGAATTTTAATGGACTCCAATATTAAAAAAGCAGCAGTCAGAAATATAAACAAGGAATACTTTTGATATGAATGCAATAAAGAAGCATAACATCTACAAAGCAGGATTTATTTTAAAATCTTATTTCCTTAGAAAACAAATTGATTTCACAAATCAATTCTTATCATAAATCTTTTTTGCATTTCTTTTGGAGGGAACTACTTTAGAAAGTCTCTTTTACATCATCATCACCACCACCACCACAAAATAATCTCTATTACTTATAAATAATAATATTAGATTTATGAACATATTTGGAGATAATTTAACTCAAATCTCTTATCTTATACATAAGAAAATTGCAGCCTAGGGATATTAAGTATCCAAGGATAAAGTTAGTAAAGTAGGGCAAAGAGAAGTAAGTAATATGTTGTTTTTAGTAGTAGCGATAGTTGTAGCAGCAGCAGAAGCAAAGTACTTTAAAGTTTAAAAAATACTTTACATACATTATTTTATTTGATTCTTACAATTCTATGATGCTATTGTTTTTCCATTTTAACACTTGAGGAAACTGAGGCTGGCAGAAATTAAGGAACTTTTCCATAATCACAGAACTAACATGTTAGAGGTAGAATTCTAAACTAGGTCTTTGTTTCTTTGATCCAACTATTTTCCAAACTATTCTATGATTTCTTCTAGTAAATTTAATTATTATTTTGAGTGGGATATAAGAAAGAATTAATACATGCTTAAAAGAGAAAATTTTTTCAGAAAAAGAAAGATAACAAGTAACTAATTACATCTTCCCAAACTCTTTAAGTTCATGGACCATATTTTTCCCTGGCCCTTTTTTAAACATATGTAGGCTGTATTTGGCATGATTTGTTTGGATTCAAAAGTTACCAACAGAATTCTTATGATTTTACAGTCATTTTATTTCACCTAAATTTTTATTTTATTTTATTGTTTATTTGATAGAGATTGTTTTGTTTCTACACTGGAGAATTAGTTTCTTTTTGTTACAGTTAAAATTGTATCCCTAACTTCTAACAAAAGTGCTTGAAATATGATAGGAACTTAACAAAAACCTTTTTGAATAAATTCACAGAAGATAAATTATTAAATCAAAATTAGACAAAGTTTTAAGGGAAAATTTTTCATCTTCAAGCACTCAAAATAACACCACCATTCACTTTCCTGGGGAGATTATTTTAGAGAGATATGTGATTTTTGTGAAATAGAAATACAAAACATATTAAGCTTAACCAGTAAAAATCGACTAACATATTAATTAGTAAAATATTAATTGAAAATGTGGCTCCTTCAATTATGGACTTTAAAATATTGAAGAGACAAAACCAGCACTCACCAAATAATCTGAAAATATTAAAAGCAATGTACAATTAAGTAGTAACCAACATGATCACAACTCTGGGTTCAATATGATAAAATCTCCTATGAAAAGACCAGTAAGAGTTGTTAGAAGATGTTTTGAAAAGTTAATATTTGAAGAAAGATACACTTTAAAAATAGGAATGAAATTTACAATTAGTAATTGGGAATAGACTAACAATGAAGAAATATATGTAACATTTTAACTTTTCTGTTTTAGATTTAATTATGTTTAACATAAAAATGGTGGGTTGAGTCAGTTCCAGAAGACTTTGTACTGAGTGCTGAATGCCTATGCTGATCTTTCAGTATACTTCCATAGGAAATTAGGAAAATGCTAAATTTACCTCTAAATTAATTTATGTCTCACTTTATGTTTATAAAAACTTTCATGATTTGTATGTTAAAAATTATTTCTGCTGAATTTCACTGACAGTTATTACATTCCTTGCTAATTTTCTCTTTCCCTACATTCCCATTAATCCCATTCTTGTATATTCATGCAATTTTTCCCATGTTGATAACTGTGAAATCAAATATTTGAATTAGTTAAGAAAGGTTGATGCTTTAAAACACAAGGACATAAAAGTGAAATGCATTTGCAATTAAAATGTTTTTGGTAAATGCAATAAAAAAAGATCAAGGGAAGGAAAAATATCTTTGAAATTCTCTTGTTCTATTTGTATGATGTTCACTCTCAATGACTATGATCATTTTTATTCTTCTTATTTTTTGTGTATGTGTTTCATCCTTGTTTTTGTTTCATTTGTTCTTTAAAAAGAGAATTCCACTTCTTTAATCCTCTCTTTATTAGTACTCATTTCAAACATTTATAAAAGTAGCCCTTTCACAAAATAGCTGTAAGTATATTCTTATCAAATTGAAAATTTAAAGTGATATGGAAAAAGCGCTATGATTGCAATATGAAGACCTCAGCTCATGGACCAGTTCAAGCATTCTTTAACCATTATCTTCAGCAGAGCACTTAAGTTCATTGCACATCTATTTCTTCACCTACAAAATGGAGAAAAAGGCATTGCTGCTCATCAACTGCTATGAGTATGGGAACTATAATTATTTTCACTTAGGTCCCTGATACTAATTGATAAAACAGAGAAGGTGAAGTGGAAGCTTCCCAGTATTTTTTTATTTTTATTTATTTAATTCTTAATTAATGAAAACATTTTCATAACAATATTATAAAAAAGGATGACTGCACATGAGACTGTAAATCTATTGTGCATAACTTGCTGCACATAAAAAGTTATCATGTAAATTTCTTTTTCTTCCCAATTAAGGCAAAATACTTCAACCAATAAGAGCATTTCTTATAATGTAGTACATTGAAGTATTGTGGTAGAGTAGAAATAGCATTGACTTTAGAGGTAACTATTACAGAATCAGTCCCAAGTCTGACATGGAACAATTCATTCAACATTTTCTGACTTCATCTTCTCATCTCTAAAATGCAGACAATAATACTTGTACTACCCACTATCCTCAGAGTGTCATTGTGAGAAAAACAGCTGGTAAACATGAAAGTGTGTTTAGTGGAGAGATGGTGGGCATGAATAGAAATGAATACATTATGTATAAAGAACTTCCTCCTCCCAAAAAAGAATAAAACATTTCAGTGAAGGAAGTGTGAACTAGAAATAAATGACTAGGGGAGATCATGTAGCAAGAATGAAAGATAATCAATGAATTGTCCCCATGTTTTCTTGAAATACATTCAGTTTGAGAGATCTAGAGGAAGGTATGCTCCACCAAGTTGGGACAGTTCCTCATCTCCCCTCATGGAAAACTTGAGAGGATTTGGACAAGTGTTGCACAGGAAGGAGCATGAAGAAACTGTGTTGTACAGGTTTGGAAGGAATAATCCTATTGATCAAATTATAGATCTGATAATGTATCAATGTATATTTTGAATCAGATTTAGATTTGAAATTCACCTTAGATATATCATGTAGTTCAAGTCCCAATTTTAAAATGTTTATTTTATTCTGAACTTAAGAAGTAAAATAAACATTTCCATTTCATAGGAGAATTTTAAAAAACTGATTATCTTTTTATAGATTGTTTCTCAGATAAAGATCTCATATCCCAAGACCCTCATTTTGTAGATAAGGAAGTAGAGTCTGGTAAAGTTTAAGTGACTCATCCCACGTAACAAGAGTGGAAAGTAACCAAGTCAAAATTTAAAGATAGGGGTCCTGACCAAATTTAGTTCATTTTTTCCAATACAAAACATTTCTAAGTAGATTGAAATATCTGTTTTAATCCTCATATGTATTCCCTCTACAAATGTCTGTCACAAATTCCTTTAAACTTTAGTAGACAGTTTCATGATTTACTTTGAGCAAACCTTCAGATGATTAGTTTCAGAATATAACCAGAACTTCAGAGAATAAATTTATAGTTTGTTCCCATATTAGGGTCTATAACTTTCTTTCTTAATGGCCATGACATAACTTCTACTCTTTCTTTCCTGTGGGAAAAAAGGAGGATTAAAGGATTACAAACTAAATATGACTTAACAGATAGAGAACACTGGACTTGGAATCAGAAATACATGAGCTTGAATCTAGATACTACTTGCATGACCATGACCAAGGCATTTGCCCTCTCTCAACTTAGCTTCCTCATCTATTAAATTGATTTATTTCAAATGAAACTTCAATGAAGTATGAAAGCTCTTTGTAAACAAAATGCTAGATAAATATCGGTTGTCATGATAAACAAAAGAAAAACACTAATGCTACATTTGACTGCTTTCTAAAAATATAATGCCCTGTGCACTCTGTCCTTATTAAACTTCATCTGGACAACTGTACTAAGCTCTAAATGAGGGGAAAAATGATAAACTGCAATTGGTTCAAAAGAGCAACAGAATGACTGATTTTGACTACAATGTGTACCTTCCAGGTGAATGAACTGAGAAGTTTTTAACTGAGAAATTTCTTGTAATATTCAAATTCTTTGAGGATAGGGACTCGTTTGTTTCTGTCTTTATATTCCTAACACCTGCTCATTATGTTGATCATGATTGTTATTACATATTTATTAGAATTAGATTGAGTTAAACAAATTGAATTAAGAAAGGATATAGGAGTGGCTAGGTGGTGCAATGGATAGAGCACTGGCCCTGGAGTCACTAGTACCTGAGTTGAAATCCAACCTCAGACACTTAATAATTACCTAGCTGTGTGGCCTTGGGCCTTTGCCTTGCAAAAACCTAAAAAAAAAATAGATATGGAGGGAAGGAGACATGTAAAAGGAGAAGAGAAGGGGTGATTAAGAAAGACAAAAAAGGCCAAGCAAAAGAGGGCAGAGAAAACAAGAATGAACTTGAAAGCTAACTTCAACTGTCTGAAAAGCTGTATATAGAAGTTTTTTTTTTTTTTATTTGACCTTCTTGATCTCAGAGAGTAATAAGAGCGGCAATGTGTGAAGATAGCCAAAGCAGCTCTGATGAAGAATATAGGATCTACCTATTACAGGACTTTTCATTATTCTTAAGTACTTTCCTATCCTCTAATCATTGTATGTTTTTTTTTCTGGAAAATCTCCACAAGGGGCCTACCAACATGGAAAAATTTTCTGCTATATTTCTTACTATTACTTGGAAATCATTAATTATCTTGTATTGTTTCTCCATAATAAACCTACCACTTTTCCCAATATAGGTGTTTATAGGCAGTGACCGGAAAGCTAACTTCAGATTCGGGAAGATCTGTATTCAAGTTTAATTTCTGACATATAATCACTCTAAGACAGTAAATTAATTATTCTGTGCTTTAGACAAGTCTCTAGCTCTTGTTGTTTCAGTGAAAATGCTCATTTGTATTGATGAAGAATGTGATCTCAATTGCTTCTTAGCAGGAACTAAATGTTAATGGAATAACTGACCCTGTAAAATGTATACAGAAATATAAATATTCATACATTGCATATATGTATATACATATGTGAGTATATATACATATTCACATACATAAACATATGTATAAATACATATACATCTACACTTACATATATAATGTCAATAATAAAACCCATTGGTATGGGACTCTCCACTGATAGAAATGAATACTTTACCCTGTGTAAGGGATAAAGGCAGAATTAGTAATAGTGAGAGAGCTTCAGTCTCTTTAGGCTTCTTCAAGTTCTCTTCAAGTCTTTGAACCTGCTTTAGACTTTGAATTATCTTGATTTTCAGTTTTGGGGAAGAGAATGAACAAGATCAACCCCACTTCAGATTGCCATAGGAAAATATTTGGAGAAGAAATGAGAAAAACTGAAAATCTTAACCATCTACTTTTATGGTACTGAGAAATACTCAAAGTCAAATGATTTAGTATCCAACTGGGAGGGTAAACCATTAGGGCCTCTGTGATATTGACTGGAACCTCTTACTTCTATCCTCTTGCAAGCATCTTCACAGTAAACATGAACTCTCAATGTGTTTAGATAGAGGATTCCAGTTTGTTGTTTGTATTGTGGTGTCCTGCTAGAATTTTGAAAAGACTAGAATTCGTTCCACTTATTGCTAACATTCTAGTGAGTAATAGAATGTCCAAACATACCAGAAATACTTTATCTACTTTTCTACTGATACTAACAACTTCCTTAGGAAAATTTAAACTCATCTAGATATATCTCAGATATAGAGAGTCTTTATTACTCAAACCACAAAGTCCAATGCCTGTCTTAGTCTTTAAAGTTATTTTACTCACATACCTGTCATTAAAAAGATGGGGAAAACAAAGAAAACTTAAGATCTGCTATCTAGAGCAATGAAGGCCATACTCTCAATTTTTTGTTTTTGCCATCACCTCTATATGAAGTCATATAAGTCCAGAGGGAATATACACATAAGGAATAGATCATGAGGTCTGTTTTACATTGGGTTGCAAGGCAAACTTACTACCTTGTATCACTTTAGTTTCTCAAAGCAGTCTTTATGTATGGTGTTGATGACTAAGAAAAATGGAAAGACAGAGATATATGTTGATTATATAGCAAATGGTTTTCAATCTAGTATTTGCACATGGAATACCACCAGATTCTTATGTCTGAGGAAGACTAGGAAAAGCATGCTTTAATATGCCTCGGAACTCACAAATTTACTGACCAATGGAAAGTTAACCTATACAAAATAATTGGGAGACTGGGAAATTTGTCTATTAACAATATAGCCTCAGAGAATAGAGGAGACACTACCAGGAAAGACTACTCAGTACAGCCTGCTTATGGCTCTTAGGAGATTTTGTTAGAATTCCAAATGAGCAGGTAGACTGATGGACAGAATCCTAGGGAAAAAAAAACTGAAAAAAGACTGTCCACAAGCCTTATAAAGACTCTGTGATCAGATATGGACAATGAAAGTCATTTCCCTAGCAAGGGAAATTGTGTGTTTTATGATAGGGCAGGAAAATCAAACTTAGAAGCAACTCCTCTCTTAACTAAAACTAATACAGAGACTCCTGGGATAGAGCTTCAGTCTACAGAGTTCAAACATACTGATAGACAACCTTATTTGGTTTGTCAGTAGAATTGCAGACACATAGATCTGATGATCCTGATGGTTTGTTCATATTAACTACAACTTAGGTAAAGAAGCAGAGGGATCAGTTGCTTATTGAAATTATGCTGGCATTTTTGCTATAGTTAGCTTGCTTTGCTTTGCTTATATTAGACATGAGTATTTCTTTTGATTGATTGCTTTGTACTATGATATTTATGTGTTTTCAAGATGTATATGTCTTATATATAGCTAGGTATGTTGTCATTGTAGTATGCTCCCTGATGATGTTCTATATAATGCTATACCTACTGAATATACTGTTAATGTACAATTGTATTATTTTTGTTTTAGCAGTATTGAAGGATTACTTACTATGATGCCAAGAAATACATCTGTGTTTGAAAGTACTATATTGTTGATGTTTATTCTATATAATTACAGTTTTTTGTATTTAGTCCAGCTAACATTCGCAAAAAAATGTTACCCCAGTTCCAAAGTACATTGGTACAGGAGTTTTTGTGAGAGTTTGGACAAAGTTAAAAGAGAGGAAAGTCTTTTTTAATTTCTATTTGGATCTTTGGATTTACTTTAAGTCTATGGACTTCAGGCATTTCTGGCTTCTAGCTTTGAGAAGATGATTACTGTGGTCAACCCCACATTAGAATTCTGAAGGATAAACTCAAAAAAGACCTAAAAGGATGGCAGTTTCCATCACATTCCTGTCTCCAGCTTACAACTCTAGCAATTAGGGAGAACTGCCCCCTCCCAGAGTGACACCTTTGTTTCTTAATTGAACTGAGATAATCTCCTACCCAATAAGAAGAGCTTCTTCCCTCTCTATGATCTGGTATACATTCTCCTATGTATACTTTCTCTGATTTCTGGTTTTCTACACACCAATTGGATAAATTGGATTTCTTTGATAATTATTATGTATGGTTATATTTGATGAGAAAGAAGTAAAACCTCAAATGCAAAACTTGATATCCTCTTTTCCAATCTCATTATTGAAACAATGATCAGAAGTTAACTTGAACTTGAAACTCACATCCCTTAGACTAGGGAAATAATATTTAAGAAATGAAATAGATAAAATTCTAATCCAGTACCCCTCCTCTTTAAGGAAATCAGAGTTGTCTCAAACTCCAATTTCCTACTTACCATTCTTGAGAAGGGTGAAAGAAGAAAAGAACAGAAATGTCTTGCCCTCCCTCTGAGCCCTATGCTATATGTAGGAGAAACCCCTTCCTAACAAATGGACTTTTGCAACATTTGCATACACACACAAACATATACATATATATATATATATATATATATATATACATACATACACGCACACACACAGAAAGAAAGACATGTGGAGAGAGGTACACAATGTAGTTTCTCACCAAGATTTCTACATTAATGAAATAACAGATCCTATGAAATATGCATAAGCATATACATAAATACATATATGTGTTTATGCATATATATACACATATTACATATTATAGAAATAGAACAAGTGAGATAGGAAAAACATGAGAGCCAGGGAAAGAATCAGTTCATTAACTATGTACCAATATTTATCATCACTAATATAAAGTAGGAAAAAAATGCCTATTTCCTGGGTACTCTCAAGTTGCTCTTTTGTGATTTTTCTCTCCATGAAGCTTTGGTTCATTTATATGAGAATGTCATTTGGCACTTAATGACTCCAGTGTCACAAGTTGGTCACATGAGTCAGCTGGAATTGATTTCTATTGGTTCGAGTTGATTGTTAAATTTTCATTATGAGCAATTATAACCTCAAAAATTGGCAAATGATAATAAATCTTGAACTATTGTTTTGTTTGTTGGCTAGATTTAATAAAGTGAGGGGAAAATATTAATAATGTAGATTAAACTTGAAAGCGTATTGATGTTATGGAGAACTGAGATGATTATTAAATGTTTACCAGCACAGTCATGCCTGTCCCATCTGTTTAACAACTGTAATGTATGACAAAGTACGTCTCAAAACCCTACAATATGAATTAGTCCCGGATGGATTATTGAGAAATCTCCTTTATGGTGTTTTCTTAATTCTCACTTCTATTATTTATTTTCAGGAAGATATTAAAAAAGAAAATTTACTAACTTTGAAATATCAAGAGAACAACAGGAATTTGCAGATACTGAATGATAATTATAACATTCAATATCCCAGATATATTCAAGAATGCATATTTCATGAGATCTTTTTGTGCTTATATATATTGTACAAATACAAAGAAGCTTTCATAACACATAGCATGCTTTTAGGATTCCGTGCTTTTGGAGTTGGAAGTATATACTTAAGCAAACCATTGTTTTGCATTTCTTATACTTCCCTGAGGCCTAGCCTATGCACTGCTATCAGGGACAGGTATTGACCTTTGAACAACTATTTGAACTTATTAGATAGTTCCATCTACTTCCCTAAATATATCACTTCCTAAAGATATCTTTGTGTCTAAGATGGCACAATGGATCTGCAAATGTCCCTGTTTGAAAAATTCTTTCATCAGGCAAAAATAGTGAGAGGGAGGGGGGGGGGGAGAGAGAGAGAGAGAGAGAGAGAGAGAGAGAGAGAGAGAGAAACAGAAAGAAGTCAAGAAGTATAGATATTGAAACATTTTCCCACTTTTTCTAGGGCTTTTTCAATGACCCTGCCACCACTGGAATAATGAAAGCAAAGATCATAAAATAGAAGGTAAATTGAGAAATAAAGATAAACAGAAAAATCAATGAAAGTGCTCAAATGCAATAAAGTCCCATGATGAATAAAATTTATTAATAAAGTAAACATCATGTTTTCCTTTTATGTAAGCATCTTACTATGTTGAGAACTGTTTCTAGAATCAAAATGAGGGTTCATTTTCATTTAACTGAAGTTTCTTAAAATCTATGGATAATAAAAGGATGATAAGGTGTGCGGTAGCAGCCAGAACTATTCTCAATGGGGAAGTATCAAGGAGTCAAAATAAAGTGAGCTAGGGGCAGCTAGGTGATGTAGTCAATAGAACACTGGCCCTGGATTCAGGAGGACCTGAGTTCAAATCTGATCTTAAATACTTAATAATTACCTAGCTGTGTGATCTTGGGCAAGTCACTTAACCCCATTGCTTTATAATTTTTTTTAAAAAAATGTGAACTTAGTTATGAAAGAGAAACACCCTTAATGTAACTATCCTCAACAGACAAACCCATAATTTTTTGAGGGGGAAAAAAAAAGAAAAAAGATTTTTAAGAAGCAGTTAATAGGCCACATCTTTGATCTGATTCCAATACAATAAAATTCCAGAACAATTAAATAATTTAAATTGTCTGCTAGAATTTATAATAATTGACCATAACCTTTATTACTATCATTACATATCTCCTTTATGTCTAAAACAGTTTCTTTAAAGAAACTCAAAGCACTAATAATACACATGCTCATTTATGAACTATACAACTTTAAATAACTCTGCATGTACCATAATAGAACAGTTTGACCTCAATCACTGTCTTAAAATTAATCTTAAATATTTTATTTATATTTCTTCTGGATATTTTACACTGAATTTTCCATTGAGCTCTAGTTTTGCAGGTGGAGGGGGGTTGTTGTTATTGCAATATCTGAAAGGCTTTCAGCTCATCAAATGTTCATCTTTATTTCATTCAGGATTATACACAATTTTGGTGACTAAATTGTTCTTGGAAACAACCTCAGTTCCTTTGTTCTTGAAAATATGATGTGCCAGGGGTAGTTAGGTTGCCCAGTGGTTAGAGCACCAGTCCTGGAGTCTGGGAGATCTGCGTCCAAATCTGATCTTAGACACTTAATAATCACTTAGCTATGTCACTTAACCCCATTACCCTGCCAAAAATAAAAATAAAAATAATAAATATATAATGAGCCAAGAGAAGCTGATAGAAATTGTGAATTCTGATTGTTTACCCACAGTATTTAAATTGTTTTTTTTCTTTTTTGCTTGCAATATTTTTTTCTTTAACCTGGGAATTGGGAAACTTGAATATGACATTTCTGTAAATTATCTTCCTAGTATCTCTTTTTCAATTTCTACCTTACCTGCTTGTTTTAATTTTTCTTAATAATTTCATATACTATTATATCCAGAATTGTTCTTTGAGGAGGGAAGAAAAAAGAAGAAATTTACATGGTATTTTGTTGTATTTTGAAAGGAATAGCAAGTTGTATTTACTAGATTGGCAGTTTCATCTAAAATCATCCTTTGTATTGTACTGTTATAGAAATAAAAAAAATTAAAATGGTTGAAATAGATCGTACCTGAAGTGCTTCTATAGGCAAAGAACTTTTTATGGGCTTCAAAGAATTCAACTTGGGGTGGCTAGGTAGCATAGAGGATAGAGCACAGGCCCTGGAGTCAGAAGTACCTGAGTTCAAATCCAGCCTCAGACACTTAACAATTACCTAGTTGTGTGGCCTTGGGCAAACCACTTAACCCCATTTGCCTTGCAAAAAACATAAAAAGAAAAAGAATAGAAAAAAAGAACAAAGTATTCAACTCACCAAGTGTTTCAATTATAGAACTATAAGACATAGAGGTCAATTTAGTCCAACTCAATCCTTTTATAATTGAGAAAAATTGAAGTCAAGGTCACATAAATAGTAAATGATCTGAACTCAAGACCTTATTATATAAACAAAAATTTTCTTTTCATTTATACACATACACACATATGTATTCATCTATACATATATATATATAGATATAGATAGATAGATAGATAGATAGATATGTTTTCCCTTTTGAGCTATGTTGCTTGTTCTTCTAAGTCCTATGTCAACTATCCCATGGTGAAAATTATCTTGATTGTCTTAAGTTTAAAGTATGAAAAGCTATACTGAAATCTAACACTTTAATCAAAATTCACATCTTTCTTTAGTCTAAATTTAATTTTTAGTTCCTGTGTTCCAATTCCATTATTCTAGATATGTATTTTTTTCCCTTTGAGTGACAGAGTGATATAGGATACACAATCATGGAATTCTAGGCATTTAAAATTAAAGGATTTAAAATACATCTGATATTTTCTGTGTGTGTGACCATGGACAAGTCACTTAACCTCAACTTCTTCTGGTTATAATATCTGTAGTAACTAATCCTCAGGCTTGTTGTGAAAATCAAATAACATACTCTATTTGAAAAATGTCAAATTGAAGTGTCATAAAAATTTTTTATTATTCCTATTATTATGTGCAAAGGACACTTTTACAAATGTCATGGATATACTAATAGATCAACATAGTTCAGAGAATGATACAAGTCCTATCATTTCATCTCAGCTAGTCATTAGAAGGTGCATGAAGGTAAGTGGTCATTCCTTGAAGAACTAGCTGACTTCTGAGTTCCCATTTTCATAACCTCACATTTTGGAAAAAGGCCAATCAGTCAAGCATATGGTAAACATATAGAGATCCATGCTTAATTAATAGACAGTTAAAGACCTAAAAAGAAATCGTTAATACCTCATGGTAAGGAGGGCAGTCTTGTGTCATGATGACATTTGTGCTGCTTGCCTGATAATTGTGTATCACTTGGAAGAGCACAGTAATTTTGTAATTAACTCTTGATACGCATTACCTTTAATTACATAAGGCAGCCTTGCTGCAAATGTGTGTGTGTGTGTGTGTCTGTGTGCGTGTGTGAATGTATTTCAGTGCAGTCTATTTTCAGCTCCTAATGAGAAATGCACATACAGTGCTCCTTGACAAGCCAATTGGATGTTCTCTGCTCAAACACAGCCCAGGATTTGAAGAAAACCAAGCAAAGTAGAAAAGAAAGAAATACAATAAAAAGGGGGAAAGGATTTAAGGAAGAAAAGAAACAAAAAAACAGACACAGCTTAAACTAAGAAGTATCCTGGATACTTCTCTGGTAGCCAACATTTTATAGATAATAACCACCAGAAACTGACACCTCTGTGAACTTTTGCCTGAAAAGCATTCTGCTTACTGCTAGATAAATAGTCTTATAAAAAGTAATTCCACAGAGGTATTTGCTTTCAGTAAATGATCACTAAGCCTCCTTTCAGGCAAGTATTTCTTGATTTCTACTCTGTAGAATTTTTCCCAAGGTAAAAAGCAGCAAATGTAGGAGGAAAGAGAAGTCTTACCTTTTTAGTACATCCCTAAGTCTAGATTTTTAAAAAGATTTCAATAGGTTTAGCTCTAACACACCCTCCTGACCAGTTCATATTTGCTGTAAAGTTGTTAGATTTCCTTAATCTAACTAATCACCCTGTAGTATGCATTACCTAGACTTCTCCTCAGGTAGAGCAGTGGATAGAACCTTTATTTAAGAAGACCCGAATTCAAATATGGCTACAGATATTTATTTGGAAAGCTAGTTGTCACAATGGGTAGAGGGCATCTTCTTGAGTTCACATCCATCCTCAGATACTTACAACATATGTGATTCTAGAAAAGTAACAAGTCAACTTGCCTCAGGTCTTCAACTGTAAAATGATCTAGAGAAGGAAATGACAAACCTCTCCAGTATCTTTACCAACAAAAACACAAATAAGAGCATGAAGAGTTAGACTTGACTGAAAGAAATCAAAAAATCACAAGGACCTCTGTTCCTTTTATCTATTTTCACTTTCTCTTTCCACTTCCACCTCTCCAACCCCCACCTCCAATCAAAACTAACATATACTTATTCCTCTCTCTAAGTACCCTAGTGAGCTGATGAAAATGATGCAATGACTGATTTGAATTAAATTATTTTTTTTAGGTTTCTGCAAGGCAAATGGCATTAAGTGGCTTACCCAATTCTATACAGCTAGGTAATTATTAAATGTCTGAGGCCGGATTTGTACTCAGGTTCTCCTGACTCCAGGGCCTGTGCTCTAGCCACTGTGCCATCTAACCACCCCTGAATTAAACTATTAATGGTTAATTCAGCTTACCTCTTAGCTTTCCCAATATTATATATATGCTTTAATTCTGTATTCTATTCAAATCTCATTAGTTGTCTTATGTGTTTCATGATTTTAAATCAGACAATATCTTTGAAAGAAGAGTGTTTTAGACCACATGCTATTCACTTTTGTATTTCCTGATAGCCATCTATATGTGAGCATCATTTAAGCATAGGGATGTAAGGATAAATGTTTGCTTCTGATGAAGAATTAGGGTGATTTTTTGTCTTTAATAAAACCAAACTACTTATTATGTGTGCTCTGATAAGTTGATAATTTTAGGAGACAGCTGCAAAATATAAGTTTTAAGTATTCTAGCTTGATAAAACAACTGATCAATGAGCAAATTAGAATTATAAAGTGCCATTGGTGACTTACATGAGAGATAAGGCTAGGGATGTTTATTGAAGTAGGAACAGGATTAGGTGGAAATCAGTCACCTTATTCCTACTAGACATGAAGTAGTAACCCCATTCTATATAGCAAGCTCAGTCTCAGCATCCTCTGTTCTGACATACTCCCTCCACAGATTAAATCAATTATTTGTGGCAATATAGACAAGACAATGCATTGTTGAAACAACAGCCCAATCCCTCACCTAGTTGTTAGGTTTTTGTCCCAAAGTAAAGAAAATAACATTATGTTGGATCATTTG
The DNA here is from genome assembly GCF_037893015.1 of Macrotis lagotis. NCBI lineage: Eukaryota > Metazoa > Chordata > Mammalia > Peramelemorphia > Peramelidae > Macrotis > Macrotis lagotis. The sequence goes on along the minus strand of NC_133666.1, from coordinate 474,099,608 downwards.
ATATTTAATATTAATGCAAAATAATAACCCCTTTTCTCTCAAAATCCACATCTCTTAGTTTAGTTCAAAAGAGATTTCTCTCATTCTTCCCATTCTAAGGAGCAATGAAATTACTCTCAGCCCCTAGGGTATCTTCCTGTCTGGGTCCCTTATTTTGCCTATCCAGTTAACCTAATCAGACTAGAGCAAAATGTCCCCATAGGTAGTTTTTTCAAATCAAGATTGCTGAAGGTAGCTTTCTCATAGAGGAACTGATATTCCTAGAGAGGAGAAAGATCAGCCATATCTTAGGGCCTGTAACACACTCACCAATCAAGATAGTCTTTCTTTTGTTATGGAAGACCCCAATAATCAACTATTAAAAAGAAGGCTCCTGTATTTAAAGGACACTATGACCTTCATCTGGTCCCAGAGAGAGAGATCAGTGACTTCAATTTATTGGTTACTACTAATCTAGCTAATTAATTGATTGATTATTTTTGGAACTCTGTAGCTCAGAATTTAAATTGAAATAAAAAAATGTCTGTATAAACAGCTATTAACACTACTTTGAATAATGGAGAAGCTTAAGGTAAACAAAGATTTTGTAATTTGGTTGTTGTGAGTTAACTTATCTCATTTTTCAAAAGGAACTGCTAAGTCTTAATAAAGACAAATTTACAGGAAAGTAAAAGTAAAAATTATGGCATGAGTAATCACTATCATATATCATACAGTTTGTTAAGAGAACTAAGTAATAAAATTGCTATCTCATGAAGAAAACCTCAAAATAACTTTCATATTATATAACTTTTTTCATAATAACTGTCAAGTTATTATTAGTTCATTCAGAAAAGTTTGGACTTACATGAATTGATGATGAGTGAGATGAGCAGAACAAAAAAACATTATATACATTAACAACCACATGGGGTAATGATTAAATATGAATGTACTTGTTCATTTCAACAGCACAGGAATCAAAGGCAATTTTAAGGGACTTGTGGTAGAAATACTATCCTTATCCAGAGAAGGACCTGTGGGTTTAAGTGAAGACCAAAGTTTATCATCTTCAATTTTTCAAAGTTTTGTTATGTATTATATAATTCTGTTATTTCAAATGTTTTCTTTCTTCCTTTTGGATCTGATTCTTCTCTCATAACGTGTTCTATTTCGATCTATGTTTAGTTTCATTACAAATGTAAAGCCTATGTTAAATTGCTTTCTGATGGGGAAGGGGGAGGGAAAGAAGGGAGGGAGAAAAATATTAAAAATCAAAACCTTGCAAAAAAAATTGGTAAAAGCTATCATTGTATGTAATTGGAAAACAAATAAAATATTTACATAAAATTTCTTAAGAAAGCTTTAGGTTCCAAAGAAGAAAGAATATCATGTCCCAATATGATTTTAAAACTTGGGGAAAAGTTGCTAAGCTACCATATATACAAAATTTCAAATAAGAGTTTTGTATAAATGAAATTCCTATAATAGTTATGGGATATGTAAAATATAAATAACTGAGAGAACTTCCAAAGGATCCTCAAATGGGAAAGTTCTTCCCAGATGTCCCAGGATGATTTTACTCTATGTGGAGAATGCAGTTTGAAAAGATTTGACTTTTAATGCATGATTTCCAAAGCCTAAAGGGAAATATTGGCAAAAGAAACAATAAGATGGACAAACGGGAATACACTGAGGATGAGAGGGAGAGGAAAACCCATAAACTCATTACACTGGTCTTTCTAGAATCAAATCTGTGGCACAGGCTCCTTGGTCAGAAAAAAAATGTATATGTGTACATATATATTCATATTATATATACATATAGCCTATATATAATGTGTGTATGTTTATATGTACACATAAAAATACTTAGGCATTCTCTTGTGTTAAAGGTTGAATATTAATCTAAAAAGTAGCATCATAATTAAATACAGAGAGAAGACATGACATACATGTAATAATAAGCTCATGCTCAATGAGATCCAGATTAGATTTATACCTAAAAGAAGGGCAACCTCATTTTACAGAGAAGAAAATTGAAGTCCAGACACATTAAGTGAATCTTGGTACTAAGGGAGCATAGTCATTACTTGGATCCAGGTCTATTGAATCCAAACATAGTCGTTCTTTGGTCACGTTTCCAGTAGAATATCATGTCCTGTTTTGTTTTACAAAGTTTTCAAAAACATAAGAAAAGGGGAAAAGTGTGAAAGAAAAGCATCAGTGTTGGAAACAATGACAGAATGGAGCTCTTATTGGCAAGGTTAAAGGACTTTGCGAAGTTTCAACTGAAATGAATCACATATCATTAAAGGCCAAGACTGATCATCTGTAAAAGGTCATGAAATGGAACAAGAATACAAGTATTGAAGCCGTTGCCATCTTAGCATCACCTCTGCTGGGTAGAATAGGATTAGCAATAGGAAGCTCAGGCAGCCACTGCGTACTGATCAGAGCAGGATGACCACAAGCAGGGAGTCACTTAAATAAAGAAAAAAAGACCATTTTAAGGATTCACTGAAGTCCAGCTACAAACAAAGAAGCATTGTCACAGACTGCTGGGAAACAGCATTTGCAGACAGACCAGCCTGTTGTGCAGCATCCAGAGATAGAGCAGTTCATTTGAGAAAAGCCTTTAGCTTGAGTATGAGTCTTGGTGACAGAATCTCAAATAGCACCAGGTTCCCTAAATAGCAATTGCAGTTAGCTACAAAGAAAAAGACATTCCTCACATGTGGGAAATGAAAGGGTTGTACAGTAGCATGTTCTCATAATGAGACAAGTAGAGACAGCAATAACGCCCCAATACTTCCATTTATAACTGTGAAGGACAATGCTGTTATCTTTGCTTTATATAGATATAAGGGGGACAGAGGCACCTAGGCCAAAAGAAGCAAGAACGTGGGAAAAAAGTTTGTTAGATTTGGCCTTTTGTTCAAGGGCATGCAAATAATCTTACACTATGATAAATCTTAGAAATTTAGCACTGAAATAGAATGGGGCAGCCGAAAATAAAATTTGAAATTCCTGAAAATCTTACCTGATACAATGGTAAAATTTTTATGAATATTTTAAAATATCAAATAATCCCCTGATTTATAGTGTTATTTCAACTCAACAAACAAGGATTAACTACATTTGTAAAGGACTTTAAAGTTTGCTAAGCACTTTCCTCACAATAATCCTATGTAGTTGACTATTATGTCATGTTACAGATGAAGAAACTGAGACTCAAAGAGACTGTATCCATAATCACACAATTAAGATGTCTCAGAATAAGAATTTAAATTGTCTTTGACTTTAGACTCAATGCTATTTCCATTGTATAAGACTGCTTCTTACTGAATAGTCACTAGAAGATTGTATGAAAAACTTTGGAGAGTTAGGAAGCTTATATGAGAGTGTTGTTTCACTTAAGGAGCTTATAGCTTTGCAGACCTACAGCACCTTAAGAATAGACTTTCTCTGGAACCTAGGAATAATGACTTAGAAAGTAGGGGACCTTGGTTCTAATCTTATCTCTAACTAGCTGAGGGATCTTGAATCATAATAAGCACTCATTTATAATCTGCTTTGGAATTTCTAGAGCCCTTTTCTCAAAATAACCCTCTGAATTAGACAGTGCAAATTTTTTTATGCCCATTATTCAAATTACAAAGTATCAGAAAGCATAAGTGATTTTTCCCACTGTCCAATAATCAAATAGGACTCAGACCCAGAATTTCTCATTAGGTCTGTACTTTTCTAGCATACTATTAGCTAAGTTATTTGTTATCTCTGAACCTTAATTTCATTTATTGATGAGGAAATTGAATGAAATGAACTACACATTTCCTTCTAGCTTTAAAAATTCTGTGATTGTGTTTCCAGATCCCCATGTTCTCTGCTCTCTCTGCCTATAGAGTAAGAAGTTATTGTTGCCAATGTAGGTATGTTCAATTTGTTTGACCTACAATAAAGGTGACTGATGCAGATCTCTGAACCAATGGCACTTTATTAAAGAGTCCATGGTCTCCTCTTTTGAAGAGGATCTCAAATCTACCACATGATCTGAGAAGCTCCTTTCTTCTAGGGTTCTTTTTTAGAAGATTTGATACTTGAATACTCTAAAAGTGCTACAGGACATACAGAATTCCATTAGTTGATAGACTTTACTTTAAAGGTCCAAAAATAAAGCATTAGCTAAAAATAGCATGCCAGCCAGCAAAATATGAGGCATCTTTACTGACTAAGTGGTCATAAGATAGTTACTGGCTCATTTTGGACAACTCCTAGGAAAAAAATAGATTTCTATTTTTATACTCAATTAAGTGTGTATGTTATTCCCTCTCTAAGTCATTTATGATGAGAGTAAAGCCCCACTCATTCCCCCTCATGGAGAGGAAAATATCCCTGAAAAGACAGAACCTTTTAGGTACTGCTAGATCAGCTTCTCCAACTATAACAGAAGAGAGTATAATCTCTAGAAATAGGAGACCCTTCCATTCTCCATATATCTTGAAAACAGAGGGTAGCAAATTAGGACACAACCTGGGCAAATTGATGAAGTAGCTGTATAGTGAAAATTCAACAGGACACTAAGAGCTGACCTTTGAATCAGAAAGACCTAGGTTCAAGTCCCATTCAAGCTTTAGCTGTGTGACTCCAATCTATTTGCTTTCTAAGTGCTCTAATCAACTTCCTAAGACTATAGATTGCAGAACACTAAGTCACTAAGTACTTATTACATACTATATACTCTCATAAAATATCCAAAATGGCAAAAAATGGCATCCATACTCAAGAAAAAAAAATCTAATATAGGGGTAGAAATAGCAACCTACATATAAAATATATGCAATGAGAATGGAAATTCATTTCAAAGAGAGAGTACTTATAGCTGGGAAAATGGAAAAGTCTTCCTGCAGAAGGTGGGGTTTGATATAAACCTTGAAAGAAGACAGGAGAGAAAACAGGAAGTAGAGATAAAGAAGAGCATTTTGGGCAGATAATTTAATAATCAACTGTATTCCTTATTCTAGTGTTTATTTGAAAGCATAAGAAAATAAAAGCATTTCAGATCTAATAAAGAAAATTCCTTATTAGTATTTCTTAAATCCATAAAATCACATGGAAGAGAAGAGGAGAAAGAGAAGTGTGAAAGAGGAAGAAGAGGAGAAAAGAGAGGAGGAAGAGAATAAAGGAAGTAGTAGGAAGGAGAGGAGGAGGGGGGAAAGTAGAAACAGAAAGGAGAGAAAAGAGAAAAAAGGGCTAAGAGAAGCAGAACGTAAAAAAGAGAAAGAGGAGAAGGAAGGATGAGGTAGAAGAAGAAGAGAAGGAAAGGAGGAGGAGTAAGACAAGTTTGTGATATGGTCCCCACCTACAGTACTACCCTTCTATTAAATAGAACCAAAGCTTTGGACAGGAATAATGACACATATTTCTCTAGCATTCTATATCATGAATGACATTTTATTCCCAAGATCCTGTATAGTTGATAATATAAATATTATTATTCCCATGTTACAGAATCCCATCTTACTATAAATTGACATGAATGATGACAGATGAGGGAACTGACAAAGGTGACATGATTTGCCCAGACTCAACGAATCTCTGACTGTGAGAACCAGGCCTCAAAAAAAAAAAGACCTTTTTTCCCCTGATTCCAAGTCTAGCACACTTTCTGTATTCAGACTAATTGCTATCACTTTCTGTGCTGACCTATCCCACCCTTTAACTTCCTGCTGAGTTTGGAGAAATAAAATTTCCAGGAAAATATAGCAGAGTTGAAACCATTGCAGGTAGAAGATCAATGTTTTTTAAAAATGTTGTAGAGAGGGGAAGCAAAACAATATAGTAGGCAGTTGAGTTTTCTTTTTTTATCTCCATTATCCCCTCTTCTGAACCCATTCTATTTTAGTCACCCTAGTTGTCTATAAAAGTGAGGAAGAGATAGAATTCAAAATTCCAGAGGAGCTTCAAGGAAACAGAAAAATTTTAGTTCCTAGAAATAGACAAGTTGTTGACAGCACAAAGAAAATCTCAAGCCTGGGTCCAATCTGAATATTCACAAATTCTGAATGATCAGATATGTAAGGATGATGCTACTCTGAGCAGCAAAACTAGCTAAATATAATTCTGGAAAAGAATTCTGCTCCTCAGCTGGAGCTGTCCTAGTTTGATACTATGGGTAATGCTCAGTCTGTGCAGTTCCCATTTTTTTATCCCAACCAGAAACAGGACTGGGAAGAATACCATACTTTTATAACCTAGGAAAATAATCCAATAAAATACCTGGTGTGTTTGTGTGTGTGTGTGTGTGTGTGTGTGTGTGTGTGTGTGTGTGTGTTTGTATGCTGGTGGGGAGGTAGCTAGGTTTTCATATGAAATAGGCCTTATAATATTTTACCATCAAAAATGGAGAAGGAACTATTCTGTTATAATTGTCCCTAAGCAGAATACATACAGAGTATTGGTTCTGGGTACTATATCTGAGGGGTAAAGGTGACAAAACAGAAAGCATCCAGAGGAAGGTGATCAGGATAGTGAGAGACTTTAAATTCATTCCATTTAAGACTTGGTTGAAGGAAATGGGAATGTTTAACCTGAAGAAGAGAAAGCTTAAAGGGGATGTTATAGGATTATTTTTAAACATTATAGTTTTTTCAGATGTTGAAAAGCTGTCATGTAGAAGGATTGTTCTACTTTTCCCAGAGGGCAGAATTATTAGAAATAGGAAAAAATAACAAAGAATCAAGCTTAAGTCTAAAGAAAGAGAAAAATGAAATCCTAACATCTATAGCTATATAAAATTAGAAAGGTCTGTCTTGAGATAAAAAGGATTCCCCCTCATTCAGCATCTATTTCAGTGCTTTGCACATCATAGGAACATAATAAGTGCTGTTTAAATATATAAGGTTTATTTGGACAGCCTAAGGTGTAGTTGAGACTACTTTAATAATAGACAGTTATTTATAAGACACTTAAAATACATCATTTTATTTGATCTTCAAAACAGCCTTGTAAAGTAGATAATGTTGTTGTTTAGTCATTTCAGTCATGTCCATGACCTCATTTGGGGTTTTGGCAAAAATTCCAAAATGGTTTGTAATTTTCTCTTCCAGCTTATTTTATAGATGAGGAAAATGATGAAAACTGTGTTAAGTGACTGGTTCAGGATCACAGAGATTATAAATTTCTTAGACCAGGAAGCAGAATCTTCCTGACACCAGGCCCAGTACTGTGCCCAAATAATACTATTTTCCCCATTTTAGAGATGAAGAAACTGAGACTCTGATGGTTTAAATTAGACTTGTCTTGAATTGTATTGTTGCAAGTTTCTAAAGTCTAATTCAAACCCAGGACTTCCTGGCATTCAATCCACTACTCTTATTTGACTGAAGCCTGATTGTGGTCTTATCTATGGAGGGTGAAAGGTAAAAGATACTTAATTTTACTAGAATCAGTATCTCCTTGTACACTTTTCAAAAACTTCAAAACTAATCATCATTCTTTACTAATTAACCCTCCCCTTCTCAACAGAGAGGCAGCAGCCACTAAATCTTCATGATCACAGAGAGCCAATGAGTTCATGCAAATATGAAGAGCCAGAGAGCAAGTATACAGCTTTTCTGAATTAAATCGAGCCTCTTTCTTGACATCTGAGGTTTGATATCTTTCAGCAGAGATGACAGCCCTGAAACTGTTCTCAGGGTGTCAGGTGGAATATAAACATGAATCTGCGATCATTTACATATCACATGGAGTCCTGAAATGAAGCTGAAGCCTCTTGTTGCTTAGTGAACAAAATACACTATAAATCACAGATAGAATTTAGTTAATGGGATTGGTCCCCACTCACCTAAGTGACTGCAATAAATGCCAACTGGTTAATTAAGGGGCATTATGAATGGGAAGGGTTAAGAAAAGGAGCATAGCTTAAAGACTTGTTTTCCTTCTTTTTCATGTTCCCCATTTATCACCGCCCACTGTGATACAATACTCTGAACACCCAGGAACCATGATTGAGCAAATTATGTCCTTTCAAACATTCTGCTGGTATTGGGGAGGGAGGTTCAGGAAAGAAAGAAGAGAGACCAGAAACCTTGGATGTGTTTTCCTGTATGCATTTTGGTAAGTGAAAAAATCAACCATGCTAACAGCAAGCTCAGATTTGCATGTCAGAATTACCCAACCACTGTAGATGTTTTCCACCCTTTTTCATTATATTGGTCTGAGAGGGATTCTCCTTTTCTTTGTCTTTCCTGTCGTCCTCCCTAAATTCCCATCTCTCTCTCTCTCTCTCTCTCTCTCTCTCTCTCTCTCTCTATATATATATATATATATATATATATATATATATATATATATATATATATGTATGTATATATATATATACGTATATATATACATGTATGTATATATATGTATGTATACATATATATATGTATATATATTTATCTTTAGTCAATATGAGGGAACAAATAGAATAGAATAGAGAATTGAGTACCAGGAAAACCTAGGTTTGAATCACACCTCAGAAATTGCTACTATACAATATAGGACAAGTCCAATATATCTGACTCTCAGCTACCAATGAAGGTTTGTTTAATATAAGAAATCTTTTTATAGGTTGTCCCTCCTCCCCCAAACAGTAGAAAATAAATACTCTTATTATTCTCATTTTACTAAGGTGAATAGAAGTAAAATGACTCTCCTAGAGTGACACAAACCATTAAGTGACTGAGGAAGTCAAATCTTCCTGATTACCAAGACTATAGCTACTATACCACCTAGGTGCCTCTGTGGGTCAAAGTTAAGCTACTGAGTACTAAGCCCATATCCTAAATGTCAAGGTGTTTTTCACAATTCTGGAGATCATCCATGAAGTGTGTCAAAATGCTATAGTTTTGGAAGCAGAAGGCTGAGTTTTAGTTTTGGTTTTAACACTTAGTAACCATGACAATTTGGGCAAGTTATTCAATTTCTCTGAGCCAGTTTTCTAATCTGTCACTTGGGAATATGAGGGAAAAATTAAAAGAGGTAAATGCTAGAGGGTTATATTAAAATTTGATATTAATAGCAGAACTGGTCTAGGCAAAATTTTGAAACTGGTAAAGTGGTATACTTTTTCTACTCTTACTAAACAGTGATTCAGTAAATATTTATTAAGAGCCTGCTGGAGATACAAGGAAAGATAAAAGACATTTAAGGAGATTATATCTAATGAAGGAGACAATACAAAAACAACTATACATTAAAAGACATGTGTATATGTGTGTGTGCATACATATATGCATACATTTATATGTGTGTATTTAATGTTTATATTTAGCCATTTGTATATATATGTCAAATATATGTATATACATATATGCATATGTGTGTATGTGCATAGGAAATGACAGATTGTGAAAGACTGAGAATGTCAAACAGGGTTTTATATTTGATCTATAGGTGATATCTATGGAATTTATTAAATAAGGTGAGTAACAGTCAGAAGTATACCTTAAGAAGACTGATTTCAAAGCTAAATGGAGGACAGACTAGAGTAGACAGAAACTTATCACAAGCAGACTGACCTAACACATAGAATGAGGTGATGAAGCCTATAACAGGATAAAAGCAGTTGCTGAGGAAAGAAAGGGTCATTTTTAGGAGATGGTCTAAAGACAAAATTAACGTCTTTGGCAACAAATTTATTGTAGGAAGTGAGAGAGAGAGAGTGTGTGGAGTTGAGAATTATTTTGAGGTTGTAAGTCCAGGTGACAGGGAGGATGATGACATCCTTGACAGTAATAAGGAAGTTCAGAAAGGGGTAGGGAGGGGCTTTTCAGGGAAAGAAAATAAGCCGAATTTTAGACTGTTGACTTTGATATGTCTACAGAAGATCCTACTGTTGCCATCTCAATGGATATGTATTCAGTACTAATATTAGAAATATAAATATAAGCAAAAGTCGATCCTTGAAATCAAAGAATTTTCATTCTAATGGGAAAAGATTAAAGGGGAAAAAAGGTGAGGGAAAGATCACGGCAACCCACAATGGACATGATAGAGAAATCAGGGATACAGCCTAGTGAGAAATGAAGAGGCAGGCAGATGTCATCCTTAAATGATCTACATTATATTACTAAGTGTCACCCAAGTCAATCTTACTATTTATCAATGAGCCTGGTGATTCAAAATTAGCCATTTCTCTTCTGCCCTCTCCCATCAAAACTCTCATTTCCTCTGTTTCTGATGATCTTAAAATTGTTGACAGGAAAATCATCAAATCTAACTATTTTACTCTACTTTTCAGTCAGATAAATCAATCCTTTTGAAAGTAGATTCTGATTAATCAAATTAATTTCTATTTGGAAACTTTGCAATTAGTTAGATACAATGGATTTTAGCAAGGTCTTTCTATAGTCTCTTAAATCACACCAAGTATGTTATAGCTTAATCCTTATACAGAGAAATTTAGGTGCTAGAGAAATTCAGGTGCTAGAGAAATAGCATCTACTTAATGATCCTAACTAAAGATGGCCTTTGTAGATACAATGATTCAAAATCAGTCAATCAAGACTCATCTTAGAGTGGGTACAAATCTCATTATGGCATGCTCACTCTGGAATATCTCTCCAACATGTCAGCCTCCTCCTCTCTCTCTGGTAATTTCCAGTCAAGATCCTCCAGTTTGGAGAGGGTCCCAGGCTGACCAAGTTTCATTCCCCTCCCAGTTTTGTTTCTGAATTTACGGACTGAAATTCCTTGCCATAGAGGTGGGAGGTGGGGACAGAGGTGGGGAGGGGGAGTTACCTCTACACTCTCTGAACCCCAAATCCTAAACTCATACTTCTCTACTCCTTTTTGTGGACTGTTTCCCCCAATTAGCATTTGAACTCTTTGAAGGCAAGAACTCTCTTGCTTTTGGTTTTTGAACTTTCAGAGCTTTACACAGTGAGTGACAAATGGTAAGTTCTTGGTAAAAGCACTTTCTTGAACTAGGCAACTATTCTGGGTCCTGAAGATACAAAGATATAGTAATCCTTGGCATAAAAAGAGCTGACATGCTATTTGAGATTGTGTAAGTATCGCAACTGCCCCTAACTCTATCATGGACAAATAACCAGTTATTGACCTTCGGTCTTTCTCTTGGAAAAATAATGATCCTCATTGGCAAATGGCACCTTTGCATTCGTAAAAACTACATTGAAAGATTACAGAGCAGCCTATCATTTTTAAAATTAGAACTCTGTACTTAATATGCAATTCTTAATTAATTAGACTTTGAATTTACACAATTTTGTTTACTAAGAATCTGTTCACAGAAACAATCAAGTTGTAAATGTTTTATGTATCTACATTTTAACACTCATGGTGGGCAAGATTTACATGACATAAATATTATGATGAATAGTATTCACATTGATTATTAATGATGATGACTTTTTAAGGAGTAGACTAAAATTACTTCTTCACAGTTTTATTCAGTCTCATATATTAGTCATAATATACTGAGTGTAAAATATTTGACTCTTTAATGGGAACCTGGAAAATGGGTAGTCTTAATTATAGTCCCAATTTTGCCACTTTCTAAGAATGTAAAATGATATTACACAGCTAGGTGGCACAGTGAATAGAGGACTGGACCAAAAATCAGAGAACGTTTGTTCAACTCTAACCTCTATTATCCTCAGTTTCCTCATATAACAAAATTTCATAATAATAATAACACCAGCAGCCTAGAAGTGTTCCAAAAATAAAATGAGATAACATCTGCAAAATGCTTGTAAACTTTAATGTACCTATGTTGTCAAGCTAGTAAATTCCCAGTCTTCTGGACACTCAGGGTATATTAATTTGCATGCCATCCTCCTGGCAACAGCATTTCTTCTTCTACTTGGAGACCTATTTGAGGAAGAATTCTCATTGGCCCTACAGGCATCTAACTACCACAACTAGAAAAAATGTTCAGGATTTATTATGGTCAGAAAATTAAATAATATCAAAGACTCAGATTCACCTAGGTAAGCATGTGTCTACCCCCCCTCTTATGTGTTTGTAATGCCCATTGCTGCTGGAGAAAGGAGAAAACTCCTCACCCTTGCTAGAAACAAAAGAAATATGTATTAGAAGAAACCCCTTCTCTCCAAAAAAGAGATTTAACTTTTTAACTCCTCGAATTACCCTTGTTTCGTTCACCTCATCACCACTGAGTAACAGAGAGTGAATAAATCAGTGAAACAAGGCACATGAACCCCAGAAAGGGATCAGATCACATAAACACCTGAAAAGAAGAGAAAACATTCCAGCAGATCAGAATTTCTCATGATTATCCCTACCACATTTGTATGTGTGTTTCAATAATTCTCTTCAATTTTTAGATTTAAGAGTAGGGATTACAGAATTTAAAAATTCCAGAATATTAGTTGTTGGAAACTTAATAAGTCATCTGGCCTAATGTTTAAAAATGGATGCCTTATCTTGAAAAGAGAACTGAGAAGTTTTAGCCCAGATTATTTTTCAGTTTTGTTTTGGTTTTTGGCAATGTAGTGGGGGTTAAGTGACTTGCCCAAGGTCATACAGAAGGTAATTATTAAGTTTTTCAGGACAGATTTGAACTTGACTCTTCCTGACTCCAGGGCTGGTTTTCTATCCACTGTGCCACCCAGATGCCTCAATTCAGTCTTTTCTTAAAGAAAAGATTCTGCCTCTGTCAAGGGGGAAGTTTGAAGGAATAGGTTCCACTTTTTCTTGCCAGCTGCCTGTTTACTCAGTTTTCCCTCCAAGTTAGCAACAAACTTTTCCTGCTCAGAGTCACTCTAAACTCTTGACATTAATTCTTCTAGCGTTCATTTTAGTTGAGGCTGCTTGCTTTGGTTGAATGTAAATATTTAGCTTAGAGAGGATGAGTCTGTAATCTGTCCAGCACTCTTGACTACACAGTGCCTTTGTTACTCTCACATCTTGTCCATCTCTTCTCTTTACAATTACTTAGTCTATTAGATACTACTGGGGGACCTATCCCAAGCCTTCACCTGGATACATACCTTTCCCAGGTCTTTGGACATCACGGACCCGTCGGTCTTCGGACGCACGGACCCTCCTTGGGGACGGATGGCATTAACTGGACAGAGCACCCATTAGCAGTCTAACAAGCAGGTCTTTATTGCTTACATAGCAGTGAAAATGGCTCACTTCTTCCCCAACCCTGTCCCCTTTTATAGTCCTCAGCTCCTCCCCCGAGCTCCTCCCCTGTTCCTCCCTCATGGGCAGAGCCATTCCTGTTACTGGGGCGTTCCCAGCACCCATGTGGGCAGGTTCACACCCCCAGGCGTCTCCTAGCCTAGCCATAGGTGGCCAAGGCCCAGAGCTGGGTCCATGACAAGATACCAATGTTCACTATAAAGGTGCATTCATGAACTTTTTTTTTTGATTTAGGTAAACTGAAGAGAGTGTTTGTGATGAGAAGGCATGAGATATATAAGTATTCAGTAGTAGGTGACCTTTGCTGTTGCTATTTCCAATTCCATTCCCCCCAAGGACTCCCTGCCATGTCTGGTAATCTGAACCCACTCTAGCATTAAAGTCACTCAGAATAATAAACTTGTCCTTTTTTGATGATAATTGATGATAAGGATCCTCAGGTCTTCATAAATTTTTTCTTTAACTTCATCAGATTTCATCATGGTAGGAGCACAGACACTGATGATGGTGGCATGGCATTTTCCTGGAAGTGGCAATCTCATCACAAACCTGTTCTTCACTACTTTGGGGAAACATTGAAGAATGCTGACTACATTGGTTCTGGTTGCAAAACCTACAGTTTCACAATAATCCCCTTCACTGTGGTCACTCCAGAAAAATGTGTATCCAGCTCTTACTTCAGTAAGCTGGCCTTCATTTGCCAGGTTTATTTCACTCAGGGCTGCTATTTTGATAGGATACCTACTGAGTTCTCTTGCAACAAGAGCTGTGCATCTTTCAGATCTATTCTATCTTGTGTTGTCTATGACTGTTTGAAGAAGTGTTTGCAGATATTTTTGTATCTCAGCCATATTGTGGGATCCCTGCTTGTCATGGTAATCAGGCCAGGGTTAGGTATTCAGACAATTTTTATGGCACCTTTTCTAGTCCCTTACATCAGGAGGTGAGCAGTTTGATCCTTAAAAGGGATGCTCAGTCACTCAGGGGTCTGCTGAGTCTTACTACTGCTTCCAACGGGTGAATGACCCTATGGCCTAGGCTCCCATTATATTGGCACCCGCTGTTTCAAAACTTTCCTGTCACCACAAGACGTTGAGGAATGGGTAAGAGTAAAGTTTTTGTTGCACGAGTAAATTGGATTTAAGTGAGGTTGAGCTGCATGAAGTCACACACCTCACCCTCACTTTCTCTTCCAAAGTCATCATGATCCAGCATGGTAAGACAGACAACTGGTGAAAGTTCTAGAAGCAAACTCTAAGCAATCCACAGAACCTGTGGAAGCTGCTAAATGACAAACAAGAGCTCCACAGGGTTTAGCAGCAGGATAGTTCATCAATTCTTTTTTAAAGAATTAAGACTTTTGCCTTTCTTCAGTACTGTGGTGAACTAAAGTTCATTGACAATGGCTTAGCAATTATACCTTCCAGTTTTTTTTTTCAGTACACTCACCTAGGCATAGATTATCTACATCTTTTGATGGAAAGTCAGCAAGGGCAACTAGCTATCGGTTTTCTTATCTTAGGTATCAAGTCTATTAGTGGGGTCTAGTACACAGAGAATTCTCCATGACACAGAAAACAACATAAGAATTAAAAGTCCTTATTCCCTTTGGCAAAATTCATCATATACTTATCTCCCAAATAGTAACTTTCTATATCTTCTCAATTCTCTTCTTTTCTCTAATTTGAGATTTGGGGTAAAGAAAAAAAAGTTTTTTTAATACTCAATTTCTCTATAAAATTTCTGTATAGAATTTAGGTTATTTTGAGACTTAATAGCCCTGATAAGATCTAAATAGACTATACCATACTTTGATATTAATCCATATAGCCTACTCTTACTTCCATCTAATCTATATATCTTTGAAAAAGTAAAATTGGCTGGTGAATCTGGTCTCTGTAGTTAACTCTTCTTTTTATTACCCTATGGAAATGCTTACCTTTGTATGATCTAAATTTCATTCTTGACAGCTTCCCACTCATTTTGGGTTCACTTCCCTGGTAGACTTTTAGTCAATGGATATTACTTATTCCTGCTCCAAGTGTTCTAGAATCTGTCATATCAGAGTCTGTCACAGAGCACCCTTGATCTTTTCATCTATCAACAACTTCATGATAATGTTTCATTTCTTCCCAAAGTTTTCATTTACTTTTCAGAAATAGTCCTTCCTTACAGAAGTCCCTCCACTCAGATAGTCAACTGTCATTTATTAAGTACCTATTATAATTTATAGGTAAGAACTTGATAATGCAGAGAAAGTCAATTTAAAAAAAATGGTTTCTCCTCTTAGGATCTCACAGTCTAATTATGGATATAAAATAGTAACAAACAATTATGTACAAACAAGATTTTTACAGGATAAATTAGGAATTACCTCAAAAAAGACAGTAATATTGAGGAGTGGGAAAAAGACTTTTTTGCAGGAGGTAGTACTTTAATTGAGACTTGATTGAAGCCAGGAAAAAACAGGGAAGCAGAAATGAGGAAGAAGAGGGTTCCAGGAATAAGAAACAGCTTGTGAAAAATGCTTATCATCAGGAGATGAAAAACAAGTGACTCTCAGAGTAGTGGATGAAATGATCATTAAGACAAACTAAGAAATTATGAGTTGTTTTGTTTATATCAGAGTTCACAAACAGATGTCTATGTAATTTAATTTCCCCAGCAGTACTGTAGCATATTTATGTTCTAAACTGATGTTTATGGCTGGTCTTTTTGTATCACCAGAGTCTTCAATGCATGGTCCATCATAGATTATCAATAAATGATTTTGTAGATTACTTAAAATAGGAATCCAAATTAAATTTCCAAAATACTGCACACACCACACAATTGTATCAATGAACCAGAAATGACTAATGCGTTGAAGGTAGTCAGTGCTGGAAGATGTAGACAGAAAGGGGGCTTTTCCAATGGTCCATTGTCCTTATCTGAAGAAGACTGAAATCAAGAAGGTGATGCCATGATGCATATGCAAATTGATTTTGAATAGAGGGATGCTCTGCTAAGTCTCACTTCTTCTACAGAATCATCTGCATTCAGAGACCAGATATGTATCAGCATGACTTGAGATGGCCTTGGATTTGAGACAATCAGGGTTAAGTGACATGTGTAGATTCACATAGCTAGTAAATGAGTGTCTTAGGTCAAATTTGAATTCAGGTCCTACTCCTGGTCAGAGCTCCTCCAGGATAAGTGACCTATCTACTGCACCACCTATATAAGTAATAACAAAGGTCTGTATATATTGAAAGAATTCATGCAGAGGAAACTGAAGACATGGTAGGAAATCTGAAAAATAAAAATGTCTGATAACTAAAGAATAAATACTGGTTTATGTACACAGCTGAAAATAACATGGAAGAAGCTTTTAATTCTTTTTATGCTTTGATCACCAAGGTCAATTGAAATGGGAAAAGGAAAAAAGTACCAGATTCATAGCAGAGTACTTGGGAATACATCTTATATCTGATTCTTACTGCTTGTACAGTCACAGACATATAATTTTCTGTTCTTGAGATCTCAGTTCCTCATCTATAAAATTAAGAGGTAAGACTGACTGAATCTTAGTATCCCTTCCAGCTCTAAATCCTACAATCATTTATTTAACTTAAAGTAGGTTCTTCCTTGATTATGCACTTCAGCACTTGATGAAAATGGTTCATTATGGGCATTTACTGTGAAGTACTAGCCTAGTGTAATGTAAGTAGACACATTCAGACACATTTTCATTTATTTATGGGCAATAATGTTGTTAATCAATACTGAGCAAGTTTCTTAAAACAAAAAATTTGATGTTGGCAAAATAATTTTAACATAACTTCCGATTCCTCAATTTAAATATTTTATCTTTTCTGTCTCATCTTACTATCCTATTAAGTGCAGAGGAAACCTAAGTATAAGGAACCATTCTGATCCTGACTCTTTAAATGACCCTTCAGAAAATCATTAACGGCTCAGCATCAAATTCCTCATTTCAAAAGTCAGGCAATATTCCTTAAACTACTACTATGATTTGAAATGATACTGAAATGCATTTTTAAGAATATGTGTATATACATTAAGGGAATGCTTCAAATCATTGAAAATGTGTTGCTAGCTATCTTAATAGATGATATTACATACATACATGTATATTTAGAGATAGATAAACTTTTATATAGTAGTTAAGGATTTCAAAGTATTTCATTTACATTATTTCATTCTATCATTACTGATTAGATTTTAAGTGGATACTATTGGTGAGTTTTATAGATGAGAAAACTGAAGTTCAAAAATATGAAGCAGAATTTGCCCAGGTTCGTATAGCTTTGTAAATGACTCTGAATTTTAATACAAGTTTATCTAATCCAAGTCTAATTGTCTATGTAAAAAAACAAGAAGGAATCAGAGTCAAGAAGATGAATTTGTCATAAGTAGCTTTCTTTGCTGAGATTCATCTATATAACAAGATCTAAAAGATTGGGGATGATGGGATCAGAGCTAAAACTCAGTTCTTCAAAACCAAGGAAACCTCAACATTATGTTAAAAAGGAGTCCTTAGAATGATTTGCTAGATATAACAGGCTGCAAGCCAAGGACTGATGAAGATTAAAGAATTTCCAATTTTAAGTCACACAGATTATTGGCGCATTTATATTTATCCTTAACCTGAACTTAGACAATCAGATTCCTAAGATAAAGGATACATGGAAAAGATAGCAATAAAAATTGAAGGAGGAGAATATTTAGGTAGAAAGATAATAAAGTTGCTTAAGGAAATGCTCAAAATTCCAATAACATAACCAGACAAACTTCTTCTATGAATAGCTGAAGATGTAATAGTGCAGAGTAATCTGAATAAAGTTATGTAAGCTGATATAATGGGTCTAAATTAAAATTGTCAAGAGTTAGAATGTAAAAAGAAAAGATTGGACCCTTGCAAATAACATATTAAAGGACTGCAAAGAAAATGAACAGTCATTGAAAGAGATGGATGGGGACTGCTAGGTGGAGCAGTAAATAGAGCACCAACCCTGGAGTCTGACTTCGGACACTTAATAATTACCTAGCTGTATGGCCTTGGGTAAGCCACTTAACCCCATTGCCTTGAAAAAACCTGAAAAAAAAGAAAGAAAGAGATGGGTGAATAGGTAAAGGAGAAGAAGAATATGGGAGGGAAAGGAGGAGAAAGAAGAGGAAGAAAAGAAACAGAAGGAGAAGATGGAAGAAAAGGTAGATATGTAACTTTGGAGGAAGAAGAGAAGGAAGAGAATCAGGAGACCATAAAGCTTCTGAAGCAAAGAAAAGAAAGAATATCCTGTTCATTAATTATAAGCCATGCATATGATTCATGAGAACAATAACCAGGCAATTTGGATATTAGTAAATCACTGGTGATTTCTGTGCAATCTTTAGTTTCATATAATTTAAGAAAGATGTCTCTTGAGTTCACCTTTGATCAAATTGAAATAGCAAAACTTAGAGACATTAAAAAGGATTAATTTAAGGAAGATACCTCACCAACAAGGAAGATACCTTCATTACTATTGTTTTATGAAAGCAAATAAAAACATAAACCTGAACATTGTACTTCTGTGTTATTCTCCTGAAGAAATTTTCTCTTTTGATGTTTGAACATGAAAAAAGTATATGATGACATTGCTGGAGGCAGAGAGAATTCTAATTATCAGGGGAAATTGTTACAATATGTATTTCCCTACCAGCAATGATGCTTATAAATATTAATCAATTGTCTCTGAAATTGACTATTCAGAATATTGCATTTCCTTTGATAATAGATATTTCTTAAGTGAAGGCATTGGGTACAGGCAATATTTTCATGGGGAAGAGTGAAGAAATTAAGGACTATATAGTATAATACAATTAAAGGACATATTTTTCAGGCTTCATAAACTTGAACATTAAAAGGTAGAAGTGAAGATACCATAGTATAAAAAGAGACTGAAGATATCATTTCAGTCCTATGTTATATCACTATTATCTATTTATTCTATTTTTCTGGAAAAAAAATGAACTTTTCCCTTCCACACTTAAGTGAGTTGTGTATCCTCTTATGCCTTGAATGCTACTTTCCACTCTTCATTCCTTAAATTTCTTCCTGCCCTTTGAAATATAACTGAAATATCAATTACTACCAAGTAAACAACAATCATAATGACTGAAAGATATCTTAAGTAGAGAAGTAATTATGTGAATAGAAAGAAAGGGATACATATAAAAGATGTTGTAAAGATATAAATGATGAGATTTGGTAGCAAGTTGACTATGTTGTCTACAAGGGCAAGGTGGCAATTTTACAATATCATGAGGACTTTACATTCATAAATTCTTATGGACTTAATAGTTCATAGCAGGAATCTTATATCAGTTTTGACCAGAGTCAGTATGTATTGTTTTATAATAGCTCACCAAACCCAACCAATTACATGATAAGCAGCAATACCAATCCAATAACATTTTATAAATGCAACATATCAGCTTCAAAAACCACCATCTGGCATCACTAGTCAGTTACAAATCCCACTACAGCAGAGTACACAATCCTTCAACAACTATTAAAGATTCAGAATATTTAATGAATAAGACTGGGGAGTAAAGGATGATTCTGAAGTTGCCATCTTGGATGACTGGGAGGATTATAATGCACTCAACATTTATATAAAAGTTCAGAAAAGGGGAATATTTAAGGAAAAGCTAAAGAACTCCATTCTTAATATTTTGAATTTGAGATGTTCAAAAGGCAGAAAGAAAATGGGGCTGGAAATATAGATCTGAATATTATGTACACAATGACGATAATTGAACACATGGGAACTGATGAGATTTCATTTGTTTGTGGGCTCCTTGAGGTCAAGAACTGTCATTTGCCTTATTTTGGAATCCAAAGTATTTAGATAGTGCCTGTTGTCTATTGACTTATTAGAAGAGAGCCAAAGATAGAACCTTGGGGGACAACCCAAGTAGGCATGAGATGGATGAAAAATCAGCAACAGAGACTGAGAAGGAATAGTTGGAAAACCAGGAGAAAACAATGCCACAAGTATCTAGAGTCAGATCATCCAGGAGGAAAAGGTGATCAATAATTTCAAATAGCAAAGAAAGATCAAGGCTGAGGAAAAAAATATTAGGTTTTGCTATTAGGACACTTTGCTCCTATTCTCTTCTAGGCTTTAAGACCCTAGAAGGCAGGGATTCTGTTTTTCTTTCATCTTTGTATCATTTCAATTCTAAGCACAGTCCTATGGCACACAATTCACTCAATAAAAGTTTATTAAAAGAAGGAATAAGGTGAAGCAAGGGTCTGGAAGAGACAATAAGATCAAGGGAATTTGATCTAATAAAGGTAGAGAGGGGAATGGATGCTCCTTTTGCTATTACAAGAAAAGCAGAGAGTGAATTATGGTAGTGCAAATGTTTTAAGGAATTTAGGGAAAGAACTGAGGAAGGTGGAATTGAAGCCTCAGTCTTTTCAGTAAAATAACAAGTAATGATTTTGTGTGAAATGTGGAGATTGAAAATGGGTAATAAGAGTTGGAAGAAGATAAACAGACACTGTAGTAAATGAGATAGGCAGGTAATATGCTAAGAAAGTATTTTTGGCCAGAAGCAAGACCTTAATTGAGGTTAGGTAATATAATTTTTTTAGGATGTAGAATCCATCGTTTTTGCCCAAATGATGCTTTTCAAACCTAGAGTAGATATGAAATGATATAGGTAATGAGAAATAATAATTTGTGGTCAGTAATAGCAGAAAATGAAGGGGGCAAGGAATTTATTACATTAAAGTGATCAATAAGGAAATAAGGATTGGTATGAAAGCAAGTATAAGAAAAAGAATTCCAACAACAGAAGTATAATTGGATATATGAATAGGTCAGAGACTGAATGCCAAAATAAAGAAGCTCATAAATGTAGTACTAGAAAGAATCTCAGAAATAACTTAGTACAAACTCCTCCTTTTAAAAAATAAGAGAAACCAAGACCCAGAGAAATAAAATGAGTTTTAAAATGATTTGGTCAGCATCACAAAGAAAGTGATAGAACTTAAATACAAACCCAGGTTCCTTGCCTACAAATCTAGTGTTCTTTCCTCTAGTGAGAAAACCGGTTACTACTGAATGGAAGTTTCAAATTTTGAAAAAAAATATTTCTAAGGAGGTTAAGAAATTATCAAGGGGATTATCAGTTTTGTCTCCTAAAATCCCCAAAGAAAAGACACAAAATAGTATGTAGAGGAAGATTATAAAACTAGATCTATTGATTGTGACTACTGACAAAGTAATATGGAGTTTGGCAAATGAGGGAGAAAAAAGGAAACAGTTATTTATTATGTATCTACTATAAGTCAGTTGGTTTATAATTACTCATTTGAGCTGCACAACAATGTTGTGACATAGGTGCCATTATTATCCTTGTTTTCCAGTTGAAGAAACTAAAATAGACATAGGTTAAGTGACTGACCTGGGATCATACAATTAGCAAGTGAATGAGGAAATACTTGATTTTAGGCCCCCCTGACTCCAGATCCATCACCTTGCTATCTGATAGTAGCAAAAAGAGATCATTTACATAGATTATATGAACCTCAAATGAAGAAAACCTGCTTGTTGAAGAATGGCCTGGAAATGACATAAAGGATGAAAGATTTTACCCTCACAGAGTCTCCTGGATTGTGAACAAAGTAAGGTAGGATAAAGTGTGTTTTCCAGTGGAAAGGTTTCCAAGGAATCTTGTGTTTTCAGATAAGAACTTTCTGTTTCAGTGAATATGGAGAATGAGTGTTAGTTGAACAGTTCAAGATAAAGGACAAACTGTTGAGACTAATCCAAAAATCCAGAAGACAAAGAACAGGAGATGTGTAAACTGAATAGGGGGCCCAGGAATGATGGGAATAAGTAACAGAAGGTAAGAACAAATATTAGTTTCAGAAAGCATTCCAACGGCAGAAGACTGAATAACTGGAAAATAGAAATGTAAGTTAATTGTTGTTTCATGATTGTCAATAGAACACAACTTGTGGATTTAGCTCATCTCAGAATTTGTGAAATAATTGCAACCATGTTACTTTAGAATATACTCTTGCAAATCTTTTTCTTTAAATTAGAAGTGGGTAGTCCTTTTCAGAGCAGGAAGATGGTAGAGCTGGGACAGATTGTTGATCAGATGGAGACTTCTGAAAGCCATATCCCCAGGTGGGTAAGTAGATAATATTTTTTATTATAAAGCATATGTTTTTCCATGTATACATATACTGTGTAAATATATATATAGCTATCTAGTCATAAATGTTTATGTAAACACATATGGAGACATCATGCTATGGGGGCAAAGTGTTGGACTACATGTTAGAGAGGTTTCTGCTGTAATCAGTCAATCCTGGCATTTAGAATAGACAATTCACAAGACTTAATTTCCTTATCTGTAAAATGAGGATAATATCATTTGTCTTGCTCATTGTCAGAGAGCAGTTATAAGGATCAAATGAAGCAATGGATGAATAAATATTAAATAACTTTCAAAATGCATGTTATTATTCCTTCAATCAAACCGACATATATTAGGCACCTACTGTGTGCTAGGTTCTAATAACTAGACTTTTGATTTCACTGTTACACTGTACTCTAGAAAGAGGAAACACCTTCTATCAATTCAGCTCAATACTTTCTCTGCACCTTAAGCTCTGCCTAGAGCATTGAGGGATTTGGTGACTTGCCTATGCTCACACTGTCACTACAGATTAGAGATAGGCGGTCTTCATGTTTGACTTTCCATCCTCTATGACACACTTCCTCTTGGTGGAGGGAGCAGGGGATAAAATACACATAAAGAATAATAAATATAAAGTCATAATTGGAAAGATCAGACAAGGTCTAAGGTAAATGAGACTGTACTGGTAAGGAAGGAAGGTGGAGATTCCAAGACTTGGCAGTGGGGAGGGCAGGCATCAATAAGCAAACAGAATAAACTTAGTAACTAAGGCAAAGAAAAAGGAGATGAACTACTTTGTGAGAACAGGACAGTTGGGCTAAACGTATGAGAAAGGTATATTTTGAAGACAGACAAGAAAAGTACACAGAAACTGTATCATGAGGAGATTTAAATGTCAGACTGAAATATATGTGTACATGTATGTATATATAGTTATCATTACTAAATGAGATAATGTAGTCATAGTCCTTTCAATGCTTTAAAGGACTAAGTAAATGTCAACTATCATTGAACATACTTGTCATAGTATCTTTTAAGAAAAAAGAATCTTCAGTCAAAATTTATGATTATATAAATAATTCCAGTTTGCAAAATACTTTTGTTTAGTGACACTTTTGTAAAGGTAGATTTCTCTAGTTCTATGTGGAGAAAAAATTATATTTATTCATTCGTATTATAATTTCCAATTCAAAAATGCAACAAATATCTGTCCAAGCTTTAAAAAACATAATAGCTACAATTTTATAGAAATTTGGCAAATTTATGGCCTTCTAAACTTCAACCTTCTATCTAAGTACAGGGATTTTTCCAAAGCTGAATAAGATCAATAAATATTATTGTTTGATCACGCAATAGTCTAGAGTAATGTTCTAGCCCTCAATAATATATAATAAGCCAAAGAAGTATTAGCTGACACCCTGATAGGTAAAGGAAATTTCAAAATCCATGGTCTAATGTTGTAGCATTGGCAGATTCAATCAGTAGTCAGTCAATAAACCTTTATTAAGCATTTACCATGTACCACACACACTGTAATAAATACTGGGGAGATAAATATATAGAGTGATATATATAGATAGACATATAAGTATAGATTTAGATATAAATTATTAGATATAAATTTATAATTAGATTAGATATATAGATGTTGATGTAAGTATAAATGTAGATGTAGATATAGATTACATATATATATATATATATAGAGAGAGAGAGAGAGAGACAGAGACAGAGACAGAGACAGAGAGAGAGAGAGATGGAAAGGAAGCATTCCCTGACTTCAAGGAGTTCAAAACAAGCAAATAAATGTATAAAATTATATATGCATATAGAATAAATAGGAAGCAAATAATAATAAAGAGGTGGCTCTAGAATTAGAAAAGCCTATTGAGAAGGACCGTGGGAAGAACTCAGCAGTGACTAAAAGAATCTATTCCCTTCACCTTTATAGAGATGGACAATGGAGGTATCTTTGATACCTGGGGGATAACCTCTTCATGACATATAATCTGAAAAATTTCACTCAGCTTTTGTATGAGCAAAAGAGGCTCCTTCTTGTATATCTCAGCTGAAATAGAATCAGCACCAGGTGTTTTGCCACTTGAAAGGAGCCTATGGCATTCAAAAAACCTCTTTTTTTCAGTTGGAACTTTAGTAAAGGATTCATTGATTTCAACTTGCGGTAAATGGCCAATGACTACTGCACTAAAGACACAATAGATGTGTTCAACCATCTCTAAGAAGATGTCCCAGTCATTAATCAATGTGACTCCAGTAGCATTGAGTAGTTGAGAAGTACCATAGGTCTTTGGTCCATAAATAACCTTCAGGGCATCATAAATGCATTTTACTTTTTTACTAACTGCATAAAACTGAATTTTATTTGCCTTTTTTTACTGAATCTAGTCCTGAATCTCTCTAAGCTTATCTTATACTTTACTGTATTTCCCCATGTATAAGATGTTCCCATGTATAAAATCCACTATAATTTTAGCTTCCAAAATTTGAAAAAAAAAGGATTATATAAAGTTATTGAGCTCAAGTTTTATTCATCATAAAATTCATACATTTCATCACTGTCAAAACTCCCATACATTAGCTTATCCTCATCTGTGTTGGATGATGAATAACAGTCTTCGGAGATACTGACTGCTCTCCTGCCTGTGCTCTGGTCTGTGGTTGACCACAAGCACTCCCTGGGCAAGTCTGGTGTATGGACACATTCTATTTCATGAAACTGAAGCACCAATTGTGTCCTCCTTTGAAATCATTCACTTCTTTTTCATCTGCAATTCTTCTTGTCTCCTGTTGAACCATCTTTGTGGACACAGGAATTCCAATTGCCTTTTGCTCTTCAATCCATCTGTTCAATTCCTTCTCTAAATCAGGCTATTTGGCTGTGATTTGCCTCTTCTGGTCTTCTTCTGCCATGGCATTTTCAGTATGGTTTCTTCTTCCCATAGCCAGTGTCAGATTGTTTTCTCAGATGGAGGAGCAAACTGATGTTCAGAAGCATGATTTCCATTCACTTTTGCAAACTGGATCATTTTGAACTTGAAATAAGCACTACACAAGAATCTTTTCTGAGCCATTTCTGGGCTGAATGTGCAAAACATAACTTAATATACCAGTAACATATGCAAACAAGGAGCACAAAGACAAGTACAAAAAAAAGGTGAGAAATGCAAGTTAAAAAATCTACAGCAGAAGCACAGACAGAAAGTGTGAAAAAGTAGGAAATGAAGTAAAATGATCTACAACCATTGTATAAGACACTCCCAATTTTTAGCCCTCAAATTTAAAAAAAGGGTGCTTTATTCATAGGGAAATAAGGTACTTTTGATGGCATTAAATGTTGCCAT
This sequence comes from Macrotis lagotis, assembly GCF_037893015.1. Lineage (NCBI taxonomy): Eukaryota > Metazoa > Chordata > Mammalia > Peramelemorphia > Peramelidae > Macrotis > Macrotis lagotis. The sequence goes on along the minus strand of NC_133666.1, from coordinate 474,073,878 downwards.
TTTTAAAATGGACTTTCCTGCTGGCAAACCCTGGGGAGTCCTCATTTTTCATTAAGCAGCTTCTGTATTTCTCCATCATTTTCACCAAACTGGTCTTGATGTTTGCAAGTGATCTGACCCTGATGAGCAAATGCAGTGCTGTATGCTAGATCTCTGAAAGTTGCCAACTCCTTTTCTACTGCACTGTTGCCAGTTGTGTGTTGGTTCAGCTTTCCCTCCAAGTTGGCAAAATACTATTACTGATCAAAAAGGCACTCTAATATCTTGACACTAATTCTTCTAGAAGTCATTTTTCCTTGGGGTCACCACTTTGGTTGAATGTGAATATTTAGCTTGGAGAAGATGAGTCTGTGATCAGTCCAGCACTCTGCACCACACACTGCTTCTGTCACTCTCACATCCTGTCTGACTCTTCTCCTTACATCTTAGTCTATTAGATGCCAATGTTTGCTAGGAGGGTGCATCCAGGAAGTTTTATTACCTTTAAGTAAATGGAAGGCAGTGTTTGTGATGAGAAGATTATGAGATTTTACACAAGTCTTCAGTAGAAGGTAGGTAACCATTGCTATTGCTATTTCCAACTCCATTTCTCCCAAGGACTCTCAGCTATGTCTGGGAGTCTGAGTCTACTCTAGCATTAAAGTCACTCAAAATTATGAGTTTATTCTCTTTGGTACATTGATGATAAAGGTCTCCACTTCTTTCTTAAAATTTGTTGAGTTCATTTGGGTTTGTAATGTTGAAGCATAGGCACTGATGATAATGACATGGTGTTTTCCTAGAAGTGGTAATCTCATTGTCATGAGCTTATCATTCACCCTTTTGGTAGGCATTCAAGCTTGTTGACCAGATTAATTTTGAATGCAAAACTACCCCAGCTTCATGGCATTCCCCTTCATTGTAGCCACTCTAGAAAAACGTATATCCAACTCCAACTTCAGTAAGTTCATCTTCATTTTCCAGTCTTGTTTCATTTCAGGCTGCTAATTGGATATGATACCTGTTGAGTTCTCATGGAACAAGAGCTGTTCATCTCTCAGATCTATTGTATCCTGTATTGTCTATGAGTATGCATGCATTCCATGTTTTGATGGTGAGTGGAATCGTCTTTCAAGAAGTATTTGTAGACTTTTTTGTGTCCTAATTACATGGTATGATCCCTGTCTGCCATGATAGAAAGGTCAGAGTTGGGTAAGCAGACAATTTTTAGGGCACCTTGCCTAGTCCCTTCCTCCCATCAGTAGGTAAGCAGTGTTATCCTTAAAAGGGCTGCTCAGTCAACCATGGGATTGCCAAATTCCACTCGTGCTTTCAGTGGGGAAATGACCCTATGACCTGTGTGCACGGTTGTGATTACAGCTCCCAGTGTATCCACACCCACTGCCTTGTCACTTGTCTGTTGCCACAGGACTTTGAGAAAATAGTAAAGTGGTATGGGTGAAGTCTTTTGATGTGTGCATAAATTGGAGTTATGTGAGGTAAAGTTGCATGAAGTTATCAACTTCACTCTCCCTTCCAATGTATCATGATTCAATGACAAGACAGTCAGGACAACTGGTGATGACTCTAGATGCAGGGGATGACCTTGGTGTCATAGATATCTAACCAAGCTCTAAGTGCCCCACAGTACCTATTTCAGCTGCCCTCATGTAATTGGAATGACATGTTCTCAACTTTCCATTCCACCAGAGGAAGACTTCACATACTTGGAGTAGATAACCCTGACAACTCACCAATGAGTTTGAGACTCCCTTGATTACCCTCAACCTGGTTTAGCCCTCCTGCCAAAATGGTTTAGTAGAGTGTGGCCACTGTGCATACCATAGCTTCCTGGATCTAGAGGTGAGAGTTAGGTAGCTCAGATGAACAGCAAAGGTGGAAAGCAAACTTGAAAAAGAGTTCAGCAGCCCTCACACCAAAGGTAATAGTCTTCCTTGAATATAGCCTATACCCCATGAGCTTATAATAATGCGTACATATCCCACCTAAGTCTTTCCAACTCAGTATCATTTTGCAAGAATCTACATGTACATGTGTTGTTGTTCAATAGTTTCAGTCACAATATTTTCCTGGCAGATATACTGCAGTGGTTGCCATTTCCTTCTCTAGTTCATTTTACAGATGAGAAAACTGAGGGGGGAGGGAAGGTTAAGTGACTTACCTAGGGTCACACAGTTAGAGGGATATCAAGAAAATGAGTCTTTGTGACTCCAATACCATCCACTGCACCATAACACATATATATAGTGTGTATATATATATATATATATATATATATATATATATATATTATCACATTTCATCTTCACAACAGCTCTTCAATTTAGATGCTATTATCCATATTTCCCAGATGAAAAAACTGAGCCAAAGAGAAGTCAAATGACTTCCCCAGAGTCATGTACTAGCAAGTATCTGAGACAGGATTCAAATTCAGGTATTCCTGAGCCTACATTTAGGACTCAGTGCATTTTACCACGTAGTTTCCTCAGACCCAGGAATCAAGTTCTGGGTTTGAATCTTTATTCGTCACTTGCTAGTTTGGGCAAAGACTAAGTTTCTTTATCTATAAAATGGAAATAATGCTTGCACATGATGATTGTAAGGATCAAATTAGATAATTTTTTGTGAACTTTAAAGTACTCTTCAAAAATAACATCATTTCAAGGAAGTATTTAACTACTGGCATTTGCTTCAAGGTGTAGTTCCTACTCTTCCTCATATAAGGATCTCACAGATGATCTAATGGACCTTAGATCAAAGCTTGTGATGCATCAGCAGTTAAACAGGTTCAAAGATTGTGAATCCCCATTGATGTGATCAATTTTACCAAATAGTCAAAGTAAATACTGATATAAAACAAATTCCATTTAGTTAAAGAGCATAAGATAAAAGAGAGAAAAGAAAAGGTCCCTTATTGACCCTATAAGGTACACTCTCCCACAAGAGGCAAAACCATCAACAAATAAAGGACAATAATTTAGAGAATACAATTGACCAAGGAAAGCAAATAGAATTCAAATAAATGAGGCATACATGGAGGGTTGCAAACAAACAGGACAACCAAGTGACTGAGATGCTACAACATGACTTATAGGCTTTAGTGGTTTGCTCAGTTATTGGGGGGGAGGGGGTTCATAGAGTCATCCCATTGCCTTCATTTTTTGTGCAACCTCACTGTTTTGGTGTCTCTACTGGATTTCTGGCTGCCATGTCATTAAAAAGTGTAGGAAGAACAGAAAATAACAGATTGAAAAAATATCATGATGACATAATTAGCTACGGAAACAATATTAATCACTATCACCATCATCACCACCAACACATGAATGATTTTCATTTCTATATAGTGGTAAGGTTTATGGAACAAATATCTGAAATATTCTGAAAGATTATTTTTAGCTATAGCTAGTAGTATGTGAGTAAGGTGCATTACCAGGAAAGATGATCATTTGTTGATAATAGAAAAATTGTAAACAAAAATTATTGTAGTAAAAGGTAAGTGCTATTTTCATTTCCAAATTGTCTGGAGTTTTTAAAATTATTTTTACACTTTAACAAAGTTACTTATTAAATGAAAAGTAAGTAAATTGATAAATCAGACTTTGTCAGAGCACATTTTTTATGTTTTTGTAGAATATATATTCCCTACACATGGCAAAATACAGAATTCATGGATTGCCTGCTATCTATTTTCCAGTCTCCTATTTGTTTTTATGTGACCTTGTCTTTTATCATCCTACAAGTTCAGAGCCAGGTAATAGAAAATGATTTTCAACCCGGCATATGACAAATTAAGCAAACTCATGGCTAACAGTTAGAATTATTGCAGAAAGTCAAACTTGTTTACCTTTTCCTTTAATGAAATATTACATTGACCTGATTTCTTCATGAAAAGATAAATGTGCCTTTCCTAGTCTATGGTGAGTATATTTAGTGGACCAATTCTGGATGAGATCTATCTTGAAATGACTTAGCTTGTTCTACATGATTCTAACACATTCTGGACCACTTATACATCAGTCAAAAAAAATTACTTTCCCTTCCCTTGTCTTTTCACAATGACATCCTGCTTATCTATATAATAAATAGGTTGCTTCCAGATTCTTTCTTATAGAAGTAAAATATGGCAAAGAGAAAGAAAGAAATATTCACTAAGCACCTACTATATGCTAGATATTGTGCTAGGAATCTTTATAATTTTTATCTCAATTGATCCTTGCAATAAGTGGCAAGTAAGCACTTTTATTATCCCTCAGTAAACTGAGGCTAAGTGAATTAAACCAGGTTGCCCAGCTGGTAATTATTTGAAACTATATTTGAACTCAGGTTTTCCTGACTTCAAATCCAGAATTCCAACATATATATATGACTAGCTGGCTTATACAAGGAAATCCTTATATTTAGAGAAGATAGATATGTAAAGAAAGGAAAAAAAAGAGGGATAAAAAGACAATTAAAAATTTCTATTCTTCTCTTTTAACTTGATTGCGGATAAATTATCTATCATTTTACTTCCTTGATTCTGAAAACATACCAATGCTTGATATTACAGCATGAACCAACATTAATGAAATACAGAAAGCTTCTAGAAGAGGATTTACTAGTTTTTAAAAAAAATCATGATCAGTTTTGGGAGTAATCTATGAACCATCAGAAAAAAAGTTTAAATGCATGAAAATAATTACAAAAGAAACCAATTATATTGAAATAAGTTACCAAAAGTAATTTTTATATTTATAATCTCTAACTTAAAAACATTTGCTCTATGGTTTTTATGATTTTAGCATATACTCGTAATCCTCATCTAGTTAATTCCATCTCCCAGATTTTACTTTAAAGTATAAGAAGAGGAAAATACCAATTTATTAATGAACATCTTAAGGAGAATAAAAATCAATTATTTTAATAACAGAATCATAGAATTAGAGCAAAAACAACCTTCAAGACCACCTGGTTCAATCATCTCATTTTGCAGATGAGAAACAAAGGTCCAGAGAAAAAAAAACAAAATATATAAGGTCAGATAGGACAAAATTTGAACCCAGGTGCTTGGCTCCAGAGATGTTCTTTTCACAATATTAATGTGCAAGTTTGAGAGGCTTGCCCATTTGTTACTGAAAACTTAAGAAAATCAACTTTGTAAAGAAATAATTTAATTAGATAATTTAGACATAAAAATGTTGGCATTCAGGCAACTAGAATAAGGGAAATCATGAAATTCATTCCAGCTCTATAAGATAAAAATATTATATACTATTCTCAAATTATCATCACTGCCATCATTCACAAAAATAATTTATTGATCTTAGAATGTGAAAATCTCTTTATGAAATATTCAGATGCTCTAATAGTATTTTAGTAAATACTCATTTATTAATTGTTTGACAATGTCTTTCATAGCTTCTCTGTCTTTCTAAATTTGTTCTCTCTTCTTTCCTCTCTTTCCTCTTTTTTTTCTTCTTTCTCTCTACATTTTTCCTTCTTTTCCTCTTCTTCTTTTCCCTCTTTTCCTCTCTTCTTCACTTCTTCTCCTCTTATTCTTTATTCTACTCCTCTTTTCTTTTCCTTCTAATCAAAATTTCGAGATAGCTATAGGGTCATAGGAAAATGATAGGAAAAAAGAGATTAATAAAAGAATTGAAAAGAGTTAATGTCACAGGAAATATTTTTTAACTAGAGATTTTTTTCCAGGTTCCCATTCATGCCACACATAGAAACTGTAATTCTTTTATTTGATCTCAATGAATTCTATCCAAGGAAAAGTCTTTAAAACAAATACCTTTCTGGGTCCTGTGTGTGTGTAATACCAGTTGGATCCAAATATGGAAGCTGGGCCTAATGTTGGTCAAAAGAGAGGGGAAAAAAGCAGAAAAATATTAGTGTAACCTTTAACTAAGGTTATGTTTACATTTCAATTGCCACTAAAAGTATTCTTATTTTAATAAAAATCTCCTTTCTTTTAGAGGAAAACACTATAATTGTACTATTCATCTAACACTTCCTTGCTTGAACTCAGCAGTCAATATCGCACTAAATGGACAGGGTCGCACAAGCTAATGATCCTTCACAATAGGACCCTAAATAATTCATATGCCATTGGATTCTTCCTGTTTGTGGACCTCAAGTCTCATTTGGAGTCAAAACTGTACAATGGAAAAGTCATTTTAGTTCTTTACAGTGAATGCAGAAAGCTTATTTCATTAGCATTTATAAAGTATTTTGAGAGGCTCCCTAGGAGAGCTGTTAGGAAGATTAATTGATGACTGTGAAGTGTTTATAGTAACACACAAATGCTAAATAGTAACTCCAAAAAAAGCAACACAGAGGTAGAATTTATTGTAACCATAATCATGAGCTATAGTTATTCAGCTCCATGGCTTAGTTAAGGATGGTTGGAACATAACCTCAAAATTCATGTGATAATAGGCAGAACTGGGAATTCAGGGCATGGTTTCTAACTCGGCCATAGATTTACAATTGTTAGGACTGTCTCTAGATAAAATTTTGAAAGATAAAAAAATGTCTTTTTTGAGTAAGCTTTTCCCTTTCCATCACCCTACACAATTTTAGTTCATTATTTTATAGATCTTTGTTATCTTCTACATCATAATTCCCTTCATTAGAACAGATTATATTGCATATTATATATTAGAACAGATTATAACCTATTTCTCATGAGTCATTTTGTCCCTATTAAAGCAGACATCCATGAAAAATCTGATTAGTAAGCAGGGCACCTTCACCTGTGTATAGGTACTTCATTGGTATTACTTCAGGATAAGGATTTGCTCATCAAATAATATCCATTCCTGAATGAGTTTGGTCAATATTGTCTCCAATCAAACATCTCCCAAACCCTCTTCTCAGTTATAGAGAAAATTAAAATTCCATCTTATTCCTTGAAGATTATTTAGATCAGGAATGATTCCAAGTATTTACTGGGAAATTTTTGAGACAAAGGCCAGGGGTAGATAGTGGGGATTCAGGGATGAAGCAATACTCCCTGGGAGGGCTTCAGGAAGAAAATAAATACTAGAGGATACCTTTTTGTCTATCTATCTTTCTATCATTTCAAAAATTTTCAAAACTGTGTTATATTTCCATTCAATATTATGGCCAAACTACTAATTTAACTCTTAATTCCCTTTAGTCTCATTCTGTGCTTATATTTCTTATATTCTTCCTGATGTACTACATTTGTTTCCATGTCCTTGCAATGCCTGAGACTGAGAGATAGCATCACATATTGAGAAAATTCTCTGAATTCCCAGAAGACTGTTTCAGCTCTGAAGTTTGATATTTTCTTGGATAGATGATGTTAGGAACTTTTCTATTGTCATCAATTTAAAAGATGATAACAGTCCTGCAGACAGTTGAAATGGACATTATAATAGGTAATGGGCATTGCACTCTAAGAACAGAGATGGCTAAAAAAGATAGTCTCATTTAAGCCTAATCAGTTAGGGCAAAATGCAGTCTTCATAAGCAAAGCTGATTAAGGCACTGACAACAGAGATGGTCATGATGGCAGAGACATCTAATATGCAATACAATAAGATAAAAAGGGAAATAACTAAGCAGAAAGCATATTTTGATTATTGCTATTTAACAATTATTCTGAGTTTGAATTAATGTGAAAATCCCTCACCTTGTTGAGACATAGGGGGATATAACTGTAGAATCTTTGTAATTAAATTCAATCATTTGGGGGGGGGGGGAGTGTAAGAAGGTTCTTTCCCCTAAACCACTCCAAATACTTTTAAATAATGACTCACCAGAGCGAGAATAGAGAACAGTCCAGTACAGAACAGACAACAGAAAACAGAAGTAGCAGCTACTTCTGAAGCTCTCAGTCCACAAATGGTAAGGGGCTGGAGGGAGATTGAAGGGGTCTCTTTGTTAGCACTGAGGCAGGACTCTGATTTTTCCCATACTCAGATCTGCATCACAGTCTTGGGTCATCTTGGGTCCCAGTCCCAGGAAAAGGAATAGAAGAACAACTGAGTTGATGACTTCATGAGAACACAAAAAAACAATAAAACAAAACCAAATAATGAAAAACTAGAAAACAATGTGAAATATCTCAATGGAAAAAAGTGACCTGGAAAATAGATCCAAGAGTGATAATTATTGAACCATCTGAAAGTCATGATCAAAAAAAGACCCTAGACATCATCTTTCAAAAAAATCAAAGAAAACAGCCCTGATATTCCAGAAGCAGAGGGCAAAATAAAAATTGAAAGAATCCACCAATACCCTGCTGAAAGAAATCCAAAAATGAAAACTGTCAGGAATAGTATAGCCAAATTTCAGAGTTCTTAGATCAAGGAGAAAATATTTCAAGTGGTTAGAAGAAACAATTCAATTATAGCAGAGCCACAGTCAGCCTAAAACAAGATTTAAAAGCTTCTATTATTCTATTCTATTTAGGGATCATAGGACTTGGAATATGATATTCTGGAAGGCAAAAGAGCTTGGACTGTAACCAAGAATCAGTGACTGAGCAAAACTGAACATACTGCTTCAGGGGAAAAGATGAACATTCAATAAAATAGATGATTTTCAAATTTTCCTGATGAAATGACCAGAGCTGAACAGAAACTTAGATCTTCAAATACAAGTGAAGCATTAAAAAGGTAAACAGGAAAGGTAAATCATCACGGACTTAATGATAATGAACTGTTTTTATTTCTGCAGTGGAAGATGATGCTGATAATGTATATGAATGTTTTTCATTTATTTGGGCAGTTAAGAGTATATATAGACAAGGCACAGGAGTGAGTTGAATATAAAAAGATAATTTATTAAAATGATAGACATAAGGAGTGAGAAAGGAATGTACCCAGAGAAAGGGAAAGGAGGATTCAAATTGGGATGAGTTATTTCACATAAAAGAGGTAAGAAAAAAAGTTTTTGCAGTGGTAAAGGAGAAGGGGGGAAGTGATAGGGAATGAGTGAGCCTTACTTCCATCAAAATTGGTTCAGAGAGGGAATACATATACACACCCAATTGGGTATAGAAATCTGTCTTAGCCTAGGGAAAAATAGGAGGGAAAGGAGACTGGAGAAAGAGAGAAGGGAGGTGATAGAAGGGAGGGAAGGATGTGGGGAGGGGAGTTGTCAAACACATAACAATTTTGAGGAAGGACAGGAAGAAAGGAGAGAAAGAACAGAATAAATCAAGATTATATAGAATAAATGGAGGGAAATACTGAAAGAAGCTGCTGTGATAAAGACCTTATTTCTCAAACATGGAGAAAAGAGTCAAATTAATAAAAAAAAAAAATAAGAGCAATTCTCTAATTGTTAAATGATAGAATATATGAATTGATTTCAGATGAGGTTATCAATGCAATCTATGGCCATATTAAATAAAATGTCCTAGCTCACTGTTCATTGGAGAAAGGCAAATTAAAACAATTCTGAGGTACTACTTTATTCTCCCTGTTTTGACTAATAGGACAGAAAGAGGAAATGATGAATGTTGGAGGGGATGTAGAAAAATGAGATATTAATGTACTATGGGAGGTGTTGTGAAATGATTCTCCATTCTATAGAGCATTTTGGAATTATGTCAAAAAGGGCTATAAAACCATACCTATACTTTCACCTAGTGATGCCACTACCAAGACTATATTCTAGAAGAGATGGAAAAATAGGAAGAAAAAGGAACCTAGATAAATAAAGATATTTATATCAACTCTTAGCTGGTGGCAAAAAAACTGGAAATTATGGGGATGCCAATCATCCCCTCAGGAAAACTGAAGAAATTGTAGTACATGATTAAGATAGAATACTATTCTGCTATAAGCAATGATGTACAGATTGCTCTCAGTAAACTTACTTACATGACTTACATGAGTAGATGAAATGGGAAATATGCTATATACCAAGTAGCAGCAATATTTCAGGAAGATCAATTGTGAACACTTTACCTTTCCTAAGTAATGCTGTGACCCAAGACAACTTTGAAGGATTTAGGATAAAGTGGACTATCTATCTCAACAGACAGAGCTGATGATATCTGAATATGAATTAAAGCATATTCTTTAAATTTTATTATTCTTGAGGTTTTTCTTTTGGGGGGGTGGGGAGGGACTATGGTTACTTTTACATTACTACTATGTTCATGTTTTGCATGACTACATATTTTTAAACTATATCAAATAAATTGCTTTCTCAATAAGGAAAAGTGAGATGGGAACAACAGAGGGAATTTAGAACACAAAGTTTAAAAAAATGAATGTTGAAATATGTTTTTAACTTGTAACTGGGGAAATAATATAAAATAAAATTTTAAAAATTCAATCACTTGTTATTTACTTAGTATTCTGTTTCATTAAGTATATTTTCTTCAGATTTTATCTGTCATAGAATGAGTTCTGACAAAGTCATTGAATGGGAGTCACAGCTATGAATTTCACTAAATTCTGACCCAAAACAGTACACTGAACCTGGGAAGTAGCAAAATATCCCAGGGCCATTTAAGAATTTAGTTGGGTTTGTGTTATATTGATGGGAGGGTGAAATTGATTGAATTTCATTAGTTTTGCTTTGAATTGAAGACAGGTATCAGGAATACTAGGTTACTGTTTTGGCATTTCATGGATCCTTGAACATTTTTCTTGCCTCATTACCTTACCCCTCTCCCTGCCCCAAGGTTACAATTTGAAAGCAAAATTGCTCAATAAAAATACTTCCAAGTTCCTGTGAGTATTATTGTGTGCCTAAATGGCATTGTTTTGTTTAGTTTTTTATTCCTGAACTGACATTTTAAAATGGACATTTATATTATACATGTGAGCATTGAGTAAAAAAAATATGTCAATCAGAGCTATTTAGTGATTAGAACCAGGCTTAATGTCATGGAACAGCTTTGGTAGTCTTTTAAGACTTTACAGAAACCCTGTAAGAATTTTTATATTTTATTTTGCTTTTTTGCAAGGCAATGAGGTTAAGTGACTTGCCCAAGGCCATACAGTTAAATAAGTATTAAGTGTCTGAGGCCAATGCAAGAAAATAAAGGTAATGAGACATCATATCAAAATTTATGGGATGCAACCAAGGCAATTTTGAGGGTAAACTTTATATCTCTAAATGGCTATATGAATAAAATAGAGAAAGAGGAGATTAATGAATTTGGTATACTACTAAAAAGATAGAAAAAGAACAAATTAAAGATCCCCAAATAAATACAAAATTAGAAATTCAGAAAAATCTAGGGAGAGATTCATAAAATTGTAAGCAAGAAAACCATTGATCTCATAAATAAAACTAAGATTTAGTTTTATGAAAAAGCTGATAAAATAGACAAACCTTTGGTTAATCTCATTTAAAAAAAAAGAAAGAAGATAACCAAATTACCAGTATCAAAAATGAAAAGAATGAACTAACCACCAATGAAGAAGAAATTAAAGAGACAATTTAGAGCTATTTTACTGAACTCTATGCCAATAAATTGTATAACTAAAGTGAAATAGATGAATTTTTACAAAATTAATAACTGCCCAGATTAACAGCAGAGGAAACAAATTAATTAACTAACCCCATTTCAGAAAAGGAAATTGAAGAAACCATCAATACATTCTCTAAGAAAAAGTCTCCAAGTCCAGATGGATTTACAAATGAATTCTACTAAACATTTAAGGAACAAATAATTCCTATTCTACATAAATTATTTTTAAAAATAGGAGAAGAAGGAGTTCTGCCAAACTCCTTTTATGATATCAACATAGTGCTAATACGAGGAAGAACCAAAACAGACAAAGAAATTTATAGACCAATCTCCCTAATGACTATTGATACAAAAATCTTAAATAAAATTTTAGCAATGAGACTACAACAAGTTATTACTAGCATAATACATCATGATCAGGTAAGATTTATGCCAAGTAGGCAGAGATTGTTCAATATTAGGAAAACACTCAACCTAATTGATCATATCAATAGCAAAACCAACAGAAATCATATGATTATCTCAATAGATGCTGGAAATCCTTTGATAAAATATACCCATTCCTATTAAAAATAGAAAAGTATAGGAATATATAGAGTTTTCCTTAAAATAATAAATACTATCTATCTAAAACATCAACAAATATATAATGGGAATAAATTCAGAGCACTTCCAATAGAATCGGGGTGAAACAAGGATGCCCATTATCACCATTACTATTCAATATACTATTTAAAATGCTAGCTGTAGCAATAAGAGAAGAAAAAGAAGTTGAAAAAAATCAGAATTAGCAATGAGGAAGCAAAACTTTCACTTTTTGCAGATGATATGATGGCATTCCTAGAAAGCCAAGAAATCATTTTTAAAAATTCCTTGAAATAATCAATAAATTCAGTAAAGTAGCAGGATATAAAATATATACACATAAATCATCAGCATTCCTATATATGAACAACAAAGCACAAGGGCAAGAGATAGAAAGAAAAATTCCATTTAAAGTAACTGTAGGACAGCTAGGTGGCATATTGGATAAAGCATCGGCCTTGGAGTCAGGAGTACCTGGGTTCAAATCTGGTCTCAGACACTTAATAATTACCTAGCTGTGTGACCTTGGGCAAGGCACTTAACCCTGTTTGCCTTGCAAAAACCTAAAAAAATAAAATAAAGTAACAGTAGACAACATTAAATACTTGGGAATCTACCTCCCAAGACAAACCCAGAAACTATATGAACATAATTATAAAGCACTTCCCACTCAAATAAAGCCAGATCTAAAGACTTGGAAAAGTGTCAATTGTTCTTGGTTAGGTTAAGCTAATATAATAAAAATGACAATTCTATTCAAATTAAATTACTTATTCAATGCCATACCAATCAAACTACCAAATAACTATTTTATGGAGCTAAAAGTATAGTAATAAAAGTGGCCTAGATCTAAAACTATATTATAAAGAGGTAGACATAAAAACTGCCTGGTACTCAGAACAAAATAGAGTAATAGATTAGCAGATTAGGATAGGTTCAAAAGAAACCACAGGGGGTCAGTTAAATGGCACAGTGGATAAGAGTACCGGCCCAGGAGTCAGGAGGACCTGAATTCAAATCTGGACTCAGACACTTAATAATTACCTGGCTGTCACTTAACTCCATTGCCTTACAAATACCAAAAAAAAAAAAAATACCTCTATAACTTCTGAAGAGACCAAGACTGCAAAATGAATGAGGACTAAATAATTAAATATTGTTTTGTTTTTTTCCTGGTATATATATATTTATCCCTAAAGAATTAGGACTGATCATGACCTTCCCTGACACTTCAGGATTGCTGACAGAATGTTGTGGGCAGTTAGAAAATTCTTCATGACTGAAATCCTGACAGAGAGGGGCAGCTAGGTGGCATAGTGGATAAAGCACTGGCCCTGGAGTCAGGAGTACCTGGATTCAAACCCAGTCTCAGACACTTAATAATTACCTAGCTGTGTGGGCTTGGGCAAGCCACGTAACCCCATTTGCCTTGCAAAAACTAAAAATATATTTATATAAAGTCAGAGAGCATCAAAGAAGCTATCATCACAGAAGTTAGTTTTCTGGGATTACATAGTGCCTGGAGACTGGAAGAATTGTCCATGTTAAAAAAGAAAAAGAAAAGAAAAATTCAGTAATAAGACCGATGTGTTCTCACTAAATAACTAAGATATATTATATGTATGAATATCAAGGTACAGGTTTCACTACCAAAGCTCTCAAACCCTCAGAACATTAAAATAAGAGACTCTCTAGAATTGCCTGAAAGAACTGTTACAACTGGTATAGTTACCAAATCCCATGTCCCATTGACCTCATCCACATCAGGGAAATGGGAAAGATGTAGGTTCATCAGAATTAGCAGACTTTGAATATGAAAACTAGATCAAATCAGTAGCTGTTGTTTAGTCATTTCAGTCATGGTCAAACCTCCAAGATCCTATTTGGATTTTTCTTGGCAAAGATATTGGAGTTCTTTGCCATTTCCTTCTCTAGTTCATTTTAAAGAAGAAAACACTGGGGCAAAGAGAGTTAAGTGATTTGCCCAAGATCATAAAGCTAATAATAATAGTTGTCATCTATATTTGAAGAGGACTACACCAAACAAGTTAATAGTGGTATGACTTGTACTTTATGTTTATTGTGATGAGGGTAATGTTGTGCAAAGACAACCTTCTCACTTGCCTTTTCTAGAACGATTTCACCCTATGGCCTGAATTGATAGTACACAGGCTTTCTGGAGATATTCCAGATGCTGAAAAGGCCTTTGATTTTAAGTATGATTTTCCCTCCTGTATCAACAAGGCACTTCATCAATACCTGTCTTTCAATGGACAGCCATCAATATAGGTTTTCCTCTCAAATCTTCAACTGTACTCACCCTGGAACCCAAAGATTTTGGTTTCTCAGAAATTGCTTGGCAAATCATAGGAATAGCAACACTAGATCTTTAATCAGCTTTGTTTATAGATAGAACTACAATATCTGGTCATCTTAGAACTTCCAATTTTCATTCTTGATTAATGAAAACTTTATTGGCAAATTCATTCCCTCTGGCCCTTATTATGCAAGGTCCAAAATTTCACCTCTAGCAGTACAGTACAAATATGCCCTGAAGTGCATCTTAATTATGGCCCAAGTTCCAAAACCCAGTAAAATAGAAATAGAGTTCTATTCCATTATTCTTAACTGGGGTATTCAGGTGACTTAGGTCTGCTTTGAATCCTCTAATTTTTGTAAAGCAAATGCTTCTATCTGACATCAAATTTAAACTCATGTCTTCCTGATTCCACTCCTGGCACTCTATCCCCTAAACCACAGATCACAGTTATTGAATGCTATGGAGTATCTGAAAGATAACCAATTAATCAATGTTTTTCAGTTTTGAAAGCACAAAATAGATACTATCTGAAATTGATGGCAGAAAAAAGATAAGGAACAGATGAGTTTTATCTGCCTAGTAGGATTGTGCCAGTGTGAGTATTTTAGCAAAGGAGTTTCAGAGCTCCTTGCCATGTTTTACTGATCAGTGAGAAAAAACTGATTAATGATAAGAACTACTTGGAAGAGGGGCAGCTAGGTGGCACAGTGGATAGAATACCCACCCTGGAGTCAGTAGTTCCTTAGTTTAAACCTAACCCCAGACACTTAATACTTATTTAGCTGTTGTGATCTTGTCACTTAACCCTATTGCCTTGCCAAAAAAAGAAAAAAAAAGAACTACTTGAAGGCATTGACATATTTAAATGATATTATCATATTTGAAAAGTTTGAAAAAAAGGGAGAAAAGCAGGAGATTGCTACCTTGAAGGTAGGGAAGGAAGGCATGTTTGAACTATATAGGCTTTTTAGATTACTTCCAACTCTAAATAATATTATTCCTTATTAATTAAAACTACTTTACACAGAGTTGATACTTTTTCTTTCAAGGAGTTCATAAAATGTTAGAATGAAAAAGAACCTTTGAACTCATCTAGTCCAACTTTTTTTTATTTTTTCGACAGAAGAAACTGATTGCTCATTTCTTCGATCCTGATTCCCTATAAAGGACCTGAACTCCTTTGATCCCAGTTTCTTCAGGTATAAAGTGAAGGGGTTGGGTTTAGATGGTTTCCCCAGGTCCCTTCCAGTTATAGATTCATTAATCATGATTCTATATGATCCTTAATTGAGTAAAGTGACTTGACCATAGCAGCAGATTTCTCCCAAAGCAATAAGATATAGAACTTGGTACTATAATTTTTTATTTTTATTAATTAATAGATGGTTATAGTTCATAATACTTAGGATGCAAGCGGTGATATCTTCCATGAATTCTCTGGAAGACACATGCCAAAAGTATGCTTCCTCAGGCTGACAAAATGTCTAGTCTCTCCTATATGATGAGTCTTTCAGGACTCCAGTAATTACAAAATAACAATCCAGTTTCAGGAAAGGAGGTAAAGAGTTCTCATAACCAAGAGTGAAGAAGAGAGTCATGATGTTGACTAATGAGAAACATAGGTACATATATGAACTCCTGACCTGGAAAAAGGAGGTGGGATTTATGTACTATAGTGAGGCATTAATTATCAATAGCGCAATGAATCCAACAGTAGGCAACTAATCCAGCAAAGGGGTTATAAGTCTTGCAGAGTTCCAATGAATTACAAATAGAACCCTGTTAGAAGGAAGGGAAGGAGACCTAACTGACAAAAATAAAGGAGAGAGTCATGATGTTGACTTTTGAGAAAGAAAGGTACATGCATGGAATCTAGGCTTAGAGAATGGAGGATGGGATTTATGAACTATAGTCAAACATTACTTATAAAAAGGGCAGTGTCAGTAGAAGGTTCCCAAGGAGGCCAACAGAGAGGTTAATCATGACTGACTGAGCTATTTAGTTTCAGAGAAACTGTCAGATGAGAAAGATACTTCATATTTTTAATGGGGGCTGAACATCTTGGCATTCATTAAGACAGAATTACATCTTTCAATTCTGAATGAAGTGTGATATTAAAACCAGAGGCTTTGTCATATAGTGTAAAAAGTGCTGAATTTGAAATCCTAAAACCTAGATTTAAATATTCACTTTTCCACTGTGACCATAAGAAACACATATAAAGTCTCTGAAATGCTGAATTTTCTTACCTCCAAAATGAGGATAATAATTGTACTTTAAACCTCATCGATTAGATTGAGTAATATATTTATTAATTTTAAACCATCATAGGCATTAAAGTTATAAAGCCCACAATTTTTTAAAGCCAAAGATAGCTTGTGTAAAATATAGTGATAATTTAGTGATAATAAACTCTTCATATCAGTACATTTAATTCCTAAGATTATCTGGTGCTGTTTGTAATATAATCAATAAGTAATAACCTATAAACTAAGTATAAATATAATGCCTATACCATCTAATCATACAGTTGATAAAAGGTGCTAATGAGATAATGCATATAAAATACTATACAAGCACATTAAAGCATCTTATAGAGACCAACTATTATTATAAATAATATCATTGCTTTAGTATAACATATGAATTAGGACTTAGGGTATGAAAAAAATAAGATTTGAATTAACTGAAATAAAATTCAAACTAAAGTAATCTGATACTGCACTGTTGGTGGAGCTATAAATTGATCTAGTCATTATGAAAGGCAATTTGGAACTATGCCCAAAAGTCACACAATATTCTTTGACCAATAATTCCACTACTAGACCTATACCCTAAAAATTAAAAAGAGGAAATTTTATATTATTTATTTATAGTGGTTTTTATTTATTTATAGTGGTTCTTAATGTGTTGGCAAAGTACAGGATATCAAGGGTCCCATCAATTGGAAAATGTCTAAACAAATTATTTATGAAACAAGAGAATGCTATTATGTTATAAGGGAGTAAGGAAGAGTTTCAAAGAAACCTAAGATAACATGTATAAACTGAGTGAAAATTTAAATTTTAATATCAATACTGCAACAAAAATATTTGAAATATTTTAGAACCTGATAGAACCTGATTAGAACTTATAAATGTAGTGACAAACTATGATTCCAGAGAATTATGAAGATTTATATACATCTCTTTACAGACAAGTAATAGAATCAACACACAGATTAAGACAAGACCAATGTAGCAAACTATTTTGCTTGGCTATGTATATTTTTTTCAAGTATTTTGCTTTCACCTTCTTCTTTTCTTTTTCAGTGAAGATGGAAATGGAATGGAGAGAAAATAAATACTGCTTAGTTAAAAACAAAATAAAATTTAATTAAAAAATCTTGGTATTGTATTGTTTTGTATATATATATATATATATATATATATATATATATATATATTTGACTATGTCATCAATAGATGCCATTATTGTATCTGTAAAGAGTATTTGAAAATTTTGCAAGATAGTAGTTGCTTTATATGTCAATAGGTTTGTAAGAACTATATGCAAAGTTAAATTAAATGTCTGACCTTTTTCAAGACAAATAATTTTAACTAATTGCTGGCTCTCATTACCAAAAACTTAGCTAAAGGAGATAAGGCATGTCACATTTTGCTTCTCCACTCTCAAATATGGTTTCAAGTATTACGGAAGTTGTACATGTCATCTGTTATTGGCTTCAACAGTTTTAAAATGTAGATTTTAAATTCACTATGGAAAAGCCTGGACTTTTGCATTTCCATAACTTTTTGACTTTCATTACATTGTCATAAGAATAAAAAGTCATAATAAAACCCAATTATATTATGCTTTAAGTTTTGCAAACTATTTTTCTTAGTCATGCTGTAAAGTACAAAGCATTTTCATTATTATCCCCATTTTACTGAAGAAAGTTTTAAAAAGATTCTGAACAGTTAAGTGACCCTGTAGCTGACCTCACATAAGCATATGAGAAGTAACCTGAAGTCACTTAGGTATAAAATGCCTTCCACTACACTCTACTGCCTGTCATCAGTAGATTTTGTATTTTAGTATTTTGCATTTAGTGTTTGTAGTGGTATTTTGTCATCAAAATAACACTTGTACCACTGACAGTTAATTGAAAGAAATTCTTTGTTTGTAGATCTCCAGAAAATATGAAATTTACCTAAAGGCTTTTATACTTTTGTTTTAATTGTTCTGTTTACATGTTTGTGGAATTTCAGGGCATTACATTTGACTATTGAGGTTTAATTGTAAATGAAACATCATTATTCTTTCACTATGGCCTAGGAAAAGGAAGTAGTCATCACATCAACTGCCAAAGGTTAGATAAGAAAGGACAATATAATGACATTTATGAATGATTACTAAATATCTTTTTACTATGTCTATAGTATATAATTCCCTATTGGAGGAATTTTCACCTTGAATCAAACTTCCTTCATGAAATAAAGAAAAGCTTTCTACTATTTTAAGATGAATGCAGCCAACTACATTATAGCCATTCTCCTATCTAGAGATCATTGTGGAATGACAGCTTTGCTACCAAGGTATTTCTGGGGAGGGCGAAAGTCTGCTGAAACACAAGTTATTAGGAAAACAAATGATTGCCTTTACCTTCTTTTGACTGACATAAGTTTTATGAAGCTGTATTTTGCTATAATCATCACTGATTCAAATTTCCCTTTTTTGAGATTTTTTTGAAGAAAATTCAGTAGTAAATCATGCATTTTTGAAATAATAAAGATCATTCCATTTATAGGATGAAGGGCAATAGCTGGTACTACAAAGGACCTCCTCCTTCCTTCTATCCATTATAATTACTGAATGAAGAATTTAGAGTCTTTCTTTCACTGAAGCACAAGGAGCTTCTCAAAAGCTTATGCTTAATAGCAATTTATTATTCTGATAATGTTTAAGGAGCAAATCCATCTGCCCCAACCCCTCTTAAAGAAAATGAAAGGATATTTTCTAGCATCCTACAAGATTTTAATATTTTAAGTATGTCTTTCTAAATGAAGAAAATGATTAGTCTCCTCCTCTTCAAGACCAAAACATTTATTAGGGATAAATAAGAGAATTTTATTGTAATGGAGGCCAGAATTTGTGAAATGCATCAGAAATTATTGACTAAAAATTGAAATTATAATTATCTGATTATAATTTTGCATGTACATATTGTTTTCCCTGGAACCATTTAAGTTCCTTAATGTAAAGGACTATTTCCTTTTTCTCTTTATATCCTTAGTGCTAAACACAGCGTTTTAAAAGAGAAAGCAATTAATAATACTTGTTCATAACTGACTTTACTTAAATCACTAAGCAAGGTGGCATGGAAATTCTAGAGTATAGAAAGAGTTGGAGAAGAATCAGGCATATCATAGACTCAATGAAATACTTAAACCTTAAAGGAAAAAAATCAGAGAAAGAGCATTCCAGTTAGAGTCCATCTTACCTGCTTATGACATGAGTAGGTGAGGGATACCAGAAATGCATCCTGCCTAAAATATACATCCTTCTCTAGGTGGAACAATGTTCAAGATATTGTCAAGTGGAGGGTTGGAGTCAAGATGACAGAGTAAGGGCAGGAACTCACCCAAGATCTTCCCCAAACCACTCCAAATACCTTTAAGTAATAACTAGCCAAATTCTAGAGTGGCAGATTCCACAAAAAGACTAACAACTTGGAAAATCTGTGGGAAAGGTCTGCTACAACAGAGTGAGAGAGGAAGGCGGAAGAGTGCCAAACAAGACAAACCCTCCAGGAGAGAACTGGCCCAAGCAGTTTAGGAAGAGGAAGTCAGGGGACTGAGTCAGTGGCAGTGGTGGTGGTTTCTAGACCTCTCACCCCAGGGATTGTCAAGAACAACTTGGAAGATCAGCAGAAAAATTCTGCCACATTTGAGTGAGATTTAAGCCCAGTCCATCCCAGGCCTCAGCAGCACAGACCTGACCCCAGTGAACCAGGGGCAGCTGTAGGAGTCACTGACTCAGCAGACAGCTGCATCCAGAGCTCTCAGTCCAAAGACGGTAAGGGGATCAGAAGGAAATTTCAGGAGTTCTCTTTGTGATCGCTGTGGCAGAACTTTATTGCTTTGCCCATACTCAAATCTGGTATGCAGTCTCTGGCTCCAGTCCCAGGAAAAGGAGCAGTTTATTGTCTAAGTAGAGCAGAGACCCTCCTCACAGGTCCAGGGCAGAAAGGAATGCTGGTCATCACCCACATACTACAACACAGGTGAGGAGAGTAATCATAACCTTTCATAAGACCTTGGAAGAATTGAAAACTGGAAGCTCTCTAGAAGTATCTATGAAAAGCTTGGGACAGTGTGTCCTCCATCCTAGAAGCACAGTTCACCTTAACAAAGAGTTCAAATTAAGTCATTGACAAGAGAAATAAGCAAACAACACTACGATCATATGGAAGATTACACACTAGGAAGATTACAATGTCAAAAAATATGAATTTGGCTCAGGCAGGGAAGAGCTTGAAATGAATTTTGAAAATCAAGTAAAAGAGGTAGAAGAAAAACTGAGAAGAGAAATGAGAGTGATGTTGGAAAATCATGAAATTGATGGGATGCAATTTGGTGAGATACAAAAAAAAAAATATTGAAGAACTTAACATCCTCAAAACCAGACTGGGCCAAATGGAAAAATAGGTCCAAAAAAGTCAATGAGGAGAAGAGTGCCTTAAAAATGAAAATTGACCAAATAGAAAGAAAGATACAAAAGCCCACTGAAGAAAAAATTCCATAAAATATGTAAGACATCATGGAACAATCAAACAAAACCCAAAGAATGAAAAACTAGAAGAAAGTGTGAAATATAAAATGGGGGGGAAGCTGATTTAGAAAACAGATCAAGGATAGATAATTAGAAAATTATTGGATTACCAAAAAGCCATGCCCCCCCCCCAAAAAAAGAGCCTAGCCATTATTTTACACTTAATTTATATGGAAAACCATCCTAATATTCTAAAAGGAGAGGGCAAAATAGAAATTGAAAAAAATCCACTGATAACCTGCTGATCCATTCCCAAAATGAAAATTACCAGGAATAACATACCCAAATATGAGAGCTCTCAAGTCAAGGAGAAAATATTGCAAGCAAACAGAAGCAATTCAAATATCATGAAGACATACTCAAAAAAACCCACAAAATTTAGCAATTCCTATATTAAGGAATCCTAGCACTTGGAATATGATATTACAAAAAGAAAAACAGTTTGAATTATAACCAAGAATCGACTACTGAGCAACACTCAACATACTCTTTCAGGGGAAAAGATGAACATTCATTGAAATAGGGGACTTTCAAACTTTCCTGATGAAATAAATAACCAGAATCTTCAATCTTCAAATACAAAATACCAGAGAAGCATAAAAAAAAGTAAGCAAAACAGGAAAGGCAAATCATAAGGGACTTAATGATATTGAATTATTTGTATTCCTACTTGGGAAGTTGATACTGCTAATTCATATGAATCTTCCTATATATTAAGGCAGTTATAAGGAGCATATATAGGTAAGACACAGGTGGGAGTTGAATATGAAGGGATAATATGTTAAAAAGATGGAGTTAATGGGTGAGAGAAGAAAATACTGGGAGAAAGAGAAGTGGGGGGGGTAGAATGGACTTATTTGTTTCACATAATAATGGAATGGAGGAAAGGGCAAGTGAGGAGGAGGAAGTAAACCTTACTCTCATGGAAATTATCCCAGATAAGAAATAGCATACACACTCAATTGGATATAGAAATATATCTTAGCCCAGAGAGAAATTAGAAGAGTAAAAAGGTGGAAGAAAGGGAGCTGATAGAATGGAAGGAAGATTATAGGAGGAAGGAGGAAGATGCAAGATACATTTAAGGAGGGAATGGGTGAAAGGAGAGAGAATAGAATAAATGGGAGCAGGGGAATATGATAAAGGGAAATACAATTAGCAATAGTAACTGTGGAAAAATTATTGAAATAAATTTCTCTTATAAAGAACTCATTTCTGAAACATATAGAAGTCAAATTTATAAAAAAAAAAACAGCCATTCCCCAATTGATAAATGATCAAAAGATCAGAAAAGTTTGCAGATGAGGTTATCAATGTTATCTATTTAAAACAATTTTTAAAATGTCCTAATTCACTAATGAAAAAAGAAATGTGATTAGAACAATTCTGCAGCATTATATTATGATTGGATTGGCTAATGGAACAGAAAAGAGAAAATGACAAATGTTAGAGATGATGTGGGAAAGAGACACTAATGCACTGCTGGAGGCGTTGTGAAAAAATTCAACAATTCTTTAAAATCATTTGGAACTATGACCAAAGGACTATAAGCCTATACCTACCCACAAACATAGGAATGCCACTACCAGATCTACATTCCAGAAGAGATGGAAAACAGGAAGGAAAAGAACCTATATGTATAAGAATATTTAAAGCAGCTCTTTTCTTGTGACAAGGACCTGGAAACTGAGAGAATACCCATCAGTTAGGGAATGACTGAACAAACTGTGGTATGTGAATAAGGTAAAATGTTATTCTGTTATAAGAAATGGTGAACAGGATACTCTCATAAAAATTACACAATCAGATGCAATGAGAAATGCACTAAATAAAAAGTAATAGCAGTGTTATAAGATGATCAGTTGTGAATGACTTACCTTTACTCAGCAATGCTGATACCCAAGGGAATTCTGATGAACCTGTGATAATGAATACTACCCATTCCCACAAAAAGAGCTAGGAGACCTGAATATAGATTGAAACATACATTGTTATTTTCTTGAGGTTTCTCTTTTTTGGGGGGAGGGGCTATGTTTACTTTTACAACATGATTATTGTTGACTACACATGACTACACATTTTTAATCTAGATGAAATAACTTGCTTTCTCAGTGAGGGGGAGTGGGGTGGGAGGAAGGGAAAGAATTCAGAACTCAAGGTTTTAAAAGTGAATGTTGAAATTTGTTTTTGTATGTGATTGGAGAAAAATAAAATAAAATAAATTTTAAAATAAAAAAGAAGTTGCCAAGAGATATTTGAACTAATCTTTCCTTATGTTGCGCTTTCAAAATAAAACTGGTAGATTTCAGAACTTAAAATGAATGAATGAATAGATCAAGTGAGTTTCTTTTAGTACAGGAAGCCTATGGGCAACAGGCAAATAAGAGAAAGGACCAGAAAAAAATCAAAAGTTAGAAGTAACCTAAGAAAAATATTTCTTTCTTCAAAGTTTTGTCAGCAATCAGCCTCATGAGAACATGCTGACACAATACAATAAGTGTCATCTTGGTATTAGGAGACCTATGTTTAAATCCTAGCTCTGATGTTAAAGTCATTTACCCTTTCTGAGCTTTAGGTTCTTCATCTTTAAAGGGGTATAATCATACTTACACTAATAATATCATTGAATTATTATGAGAAAAGTGATTTTCAAACTTTAAAACACTTCTCAAGTTTGTCATTGTTATTAACTGGCTTCAGGTGTGTCTGTCAATGGTTTTATGATTACAAAAAACTAAGGATTATTCTAACTGGAATGATTAGTAGGGAAGGAGGGGAGTCAGCATCTGACTGACTAAAAAAGTTATAATGCAAGAGTCCTACTTTTCTGTGAGAACTCTACTGGCAGAGAGAGAGAGATAATTCATTGTCCTGAACTCTGATGAAAAAGAAATTTCTCACTCTCTCTCTCTCCCTCCCTCCCTCTCTTTCTCAGACACACACACACACACACACACACACACACACACACACACACAAAAATGCACACATACACAAATACTTTTTTTCTGCTTTGAAAGATTCCAGTTTTAAAATAGGTATAGTTAAGAACCAATTCATTACAAACATAAGAGAATGAGACAGTTGGATAAAACACTGCCCTTGGAGTCAATAGGACAGGAGTTTGAATTTGGCCTCAGACACTTGTGACTTACTAACTGTGTGTCTTTGGGCTAGTCACTTCACCCTGATTGCCTTGCATCCAGGACTATCTCCAGTCATACTGTTTCATATCTGGTCACTGGATCCAGATGACTCAGGAGGAGAAAATGAGGCTGGTGACTTAGCACAGCACTCCCTCACTCAAATCCAATTCAAGTGCTTATCATGGTATCACCTCTCCGGATGGCATAGTCTTCTTTGAAAATGAAGGACATAGGCAGCTAAGTGGCACAGTGGATAGAGCATTGGGCCTAGAGTCAGAAGGACTGAGTTCAAATCCGGTCTCAGACATTCAATAATTGCCTAGCTCTGTGACCTTGCGTAAGTCACTTAAACCCTTTCCTTTAAATAAATAAAATTAAAGAAAAGAAAATAGGAAATGGACAAACATCAAGTCAAAGTAAAAATCAAGGAAACAAGAAAACTAGATTTTCTAAATCTGGTAGTACAAATAGAAAAAATTTTTGCTGAACTTAAAGATTTGAGGTCTCCATTTTCAAGAACAATAATGGAATCGAAATAGAATTTTCTTAGATTTGAGGATAGATCTATTTTGAACAGAATATATATCTATATACATGTTTCTAGCTTTATTTATTTCCCTTATTATTAGGAAATCTTAAATCATATCCCTTTGTTCACAAAGCATTGCACAAATGCATCCATACAAATTAAATATAGAAGAGAAATTCTTGTTCTTTTCCTAACACCAGGGCAGAATTATTTCACTAAACATATTGTCTTATGCTTTGCCATGTGTTCAGAGATCAATCACCTAATTCTTTCTGAAGACTATTCCAAAAACTAATAAATCAGTGATATTTTTATTTTTCTAAAGGAAAATATCTCCTTCTTATATGTATATCTTCAAACTTACCCTTACTTTCAAATTATATGTGATTTTTTAAATCAGTATAGTTTTCACACCAATTTTATTTAGAAAATGGGACAGAACTCATTATATTAGTCTTGTCTGTCTCAATTAGTTTCCTTGTCTTTTAATTGGAATCTTGTCGATATTTTTCTCATTTTCATTATTTGGAGGCAGAGCCAAGATGGCAACAAGAAAGGAACTTGTCTTAGGTGCTCTCTCATAAAACTCATAAGCTAAGGACTCTAACTAAATTTTCGAGACACAGAACCTACAGAGGGACCCAGTGAGGCAGCTCTCCTACTCAAGGTAACCTGGAAAAGGCCAGAAAGAGTCTGCTCCCCAGGGTTGGAGGGGCGGCCGCTGGAGGGGCGCCTGCCAGAGGGGTGGCCTACCAGAGCAGAAGAATTTCAGCCTCCTGGAGGCAGCCCCAGGGCGCTGGGAGCATTGGCTCACAGCAGTGGGGGAGTTTCCTGAGCTACACCCCAGGGAGTACCAGGCACAAATTGAGGGAATAGCAGGGGACCTCTGCCACAGCAAGCATGTGGAGCCCAGCCCTCAGGGCACACAGCAAGCAGTGGCCAGCACAGCCCAGGTCCAGGAAGCAAAGGCAGGCAGAGCCAGTAATCAGGAGTCCCCAGGGAATGAGCCCATTCAACCTAGGGAAGGGAGTGAAGAGAGAGAGACTGCAGAGCTCTGTCCTCTGCCCCTGGAACAGGAATCTGGGGTTCTGAGCACATTCAGATCCTGATCACAGTCTAGGCCCCCCCATAGAACAGCAGGGCCCCCCCACCTCAGCCCCATGGCAGAGGGGGGAGCATATGGTCATTCACAGACCAGGAGGGAGGACAAAGCCTCACATACTGAGACCCTTATGGGAGTGTCCCAAAAGCTCAGGAAGCACTCCAAAAACAGGCTAAGGCTGGGAAAATGAGCAAGCAGAGAAACAAGAGGAAGACCATTGAGAAATATTTTGCAAATGAGCACAAGAAGGATCAAAATACTCAGTCTGAAGATGAGGAAGCACAAGCTCCTGCATCTAAAGACTCCAAGAAAAAACAGAAATTGGGATCAGGCTATGATAGAGCTCAAAAAAGACTTTGAAAATCAAATGAGGGAGTTAGAAGAAAAACTGGGAAAAGAAAGGAGAGAGATGCAGGAAAAACATGAAAATGAAGTCAACAGCTTAGTGAAGGAAATCCAAAAAAATGCTGAAGAAAATAGCATGCTAAAAACTAGCTTAGATTAAATGGATAAAACAGTTCAAAAAGTTATTGAGGAGAAGAATGCTTTAAAAAGCAAAATTGGCCAGATGGAAAAAAGAGATCAGAAAGCTCTCTAAGGAGAACAAATCCTTCAGACAAAAGAATAGAATTCAGGGAGATTGATGAATTTACCAGAAATCAGGAATCAATACTTCAAAACTAAAAAAATGAAAAATTGGAAGAAAATGTGAAATATCTCATTGAAAAAACAACTGATATGGAAAACAGACTTAGGAAAGATAATTTAAAAATTATTGGAATACCTGAAAGTCATGATCAGGAAAAGAGCCTTGACATCATTTTCAAAGAATTACTACAGGAAAATTTCCCTGAGGGAAATTCCCCTGAAGCAGAGGGAAAAATATAAATGGAGAGAATCCACCAATCCCCCTGAGAAAGAGATCCCAAAAAACCAACCCCTAGAAATATTATAGCCAAGTTCCAGAACTCATAAGTCAAAGAGAAAATATTACAAGCAGCCAGAAGGACACAGTTCAAATATCGTGGAGCTGCAGTCAGGATCACATAGGACTTAGCAGCAAATACATTGGAAACTCATAGGGCTTGGAATATAATATACCAGAAGGCAAAAAAGCTTAGAATGCAGCCAAGAATCAACTACCCAGCAAGGCTGAATGTCCTCTTCCAGGGAAAAAAGATGGACGTTCAATGAAGCAGGGAAATTTCAAATGTTCCTGTTGGAATGGCCAGAGCTGAACAGAAGGTTTGATTTTCAGATACAGAACTCAGGTGAAGCATAGAGATTGGAGGAGAGGGGGGAAATCAGAGGGACTTAATGAGGATGAACTGCATGTATTCCTGCATAGAAAAATGACACTGAGAATATTCATATGAACCTTCTCAGTTAATAGAGCAGGTAGAGGGAGCTTTTATAGTTGAAGCACAGGAGAAAGCTGAATTTGAAGATAAAACATAGTGTAAAAATGGAGTCAATAGGAAAAAAAGGGAAATGTGATGGGAGAAAGAAAAAGGAGAGGGGGAATAGGCCAAGATAACTCATATAATAAGTTTTTTCTTTATTACAATGAGCTATTGCAATGATATGGAAGATGGGAAGGCAAGGGGGAATGAGGGAACCTTTGCTCTCATCAGAGGTGGCTAGGAGAGGAAACAGCATGTATATACTCAATGGGGTATAGACATCTGGAGTAAGAAGGAGGGGGGAGCAGGGGGGAAGGGGTGGGGATGTGAATAAAGGAGGAAAGGATGGACCATGGTGGGACAGTAGTCAGATATAACACATTTTCTTTTCTACTTCTTGCAAGGGGCTGGGATTGGAAGGCCTGTCCAGGACCATAGGGCCAAGTAGATTCTAGGCCTAAGGGGTGGTATGGGGGCTCAGGGCCTCTTGGCCCCAGGACCAGGGATCTGTCTGCTGTGCCACTCAGCTACCCTACAGCAGAGTCAGAGTGAAAGGAGAGAGAAAATATAGTACATGGTACTGGAGAAATACAAAAGGAGGGATTTGTGATCAGCAATGGCAACAGTGGAAAAATATGGAAGTAACTTTTGCCATGGACTTATCATAAAGAATGTGATCCACCCTCATTTTGATTATTTATTCTCATATTTATCATGTTTTTATTCCTGGCATCTTATGTTTTTATTGTTGTTCTACTAATTTTGATCGATCATGAAATCTCTTCTTAGTTATATTTCTGCTCCATCCTCATTTCCCCCACCCTACCCAATCTCTCAGATTTGATTTATTATTCAAGTATTTAGCTAAGTGGACAAAGATAAAGCAAAAACTAATCTGAAGTGAAGGAAAAGTTATGAAAAGAAAAATACATCATTTCACCTGAAACATCTTCCATCTTCTCACTGCAGTTTCATGTCCTGTTGTGTTTCTTTTAATTATATCTTGAGTCTGGCAGAAAAGAATCACATCAGCCAGGTCCTGGAATTTACTAAATAATAAGATGATGTAATGTTAGGTTCACTTCATCTTTTTTCTGATTTTTAGTTCAAAGACACCCCTAACTGATTAACCTGATCCTCATATAGTTTTAGAATTTGAAAAGCAGAAATTTTAAAGCTTTTGATCTCTATACCAAGGATCTAGTCCCAACTGTTGCCATTTTGTGAAAACATGAAGATAACCCAGTAGGTTGTTAAATTCTCTGTACACTCACTACTCAGATTTACAGTTAGGTTCACATAAAGACTGTGTGGCAAACCATACAGTCAAATCCATCTCTCTTTGACATCCAATATGTTTGTATGATACAGAAATACATACAATTTCACAAACTTAATTTTAGCATGTAACTCATGGGGCTGTTTCCCAAGCCCCTTAGCAGAGCATCTGTTTAGTGCTGATCCATATGACATAGTCTGACAGCTTTAACTGGTTGCCCAAAAGGCTCTCTTATTGACATCAGTTTCCTAATCATCAACTTAACTGATGTGTATTATCTCCTATGCTAAGTCTCCAAACAGATACATGTTTATTTTCCTCAAAAAATTTATGATCATACTTTACTTTTTTCTAATTCAACAGAATCCCCTAATTTTCAGAGCAGAAGTTGTCATTTCATCCAACCCTTTATTTGTAGATGTAGGAATTGAGATTCACATTAAACCACTTGCCCAAAGTCATATAGAAGTCAACTGACATGAAGACTTGGGACAACAGCATTTCATAGCCTACCACAGAATTTCAGATTTGAAAGAAAATTTTACTTATTAACTAGTCCATATCTTTCATTTCACAGGTAAGAGGCAAAATATCACTGAGGCAAAATAAATGGAAAATAGAAAAAACAATTAGTAACCTGAAGAAATCAAAAATAAAACCATCACAGGTTTCATAACACTTAGCCCAGTGTTTTTCATTCTACAATCAAAGTTTCTTAAACTATTACTTAATTCTTACTCTTATTATGTATTCATAATTTTTAAAGATTCAAAAATGTCACATCTGCAAGAGAAAATTTTATAGAATTAAAGAAAACTAAAAATCAGATAATGCTTTGCTTATAATAAATTGATAGCAATTTGTTATTCTTTTGGGAGGGGGTTTTCTTTTTCTAAATTTATTTGGCATTTTTCTTTTATCTAATGACATGTAAAAACAATTTTCAACATTTGTTTTTAACACTTTGAATTCAAATTCTCCCTGCCTCTCAATCCCCCTCATTGAAAAAGCAATTAAATATAGATTATGTATGCATAGTCATGCAATACATATTTCCATATGTTATGTTGTAAAAGAAAATATAGGAAAAAATACAAAAAAGTAAAGTTAAAAAGTATGATTCTATCTGTATCCAGACACCATCAGTTCTTTCTCAAGGAATGAAAAACATTTTTCACATTGAGTCCTTGAGAGTTATCTTAGATCATTGTATTACTGAGAAGAGCTCAGTCATTAACAGGTCTTATAATATTGCTGTTACTTTGTATATAGTACATTTCCTTTCAAATCAGCTCATGAAAGTCTTTCCAAGTTTTTCTTAGAGCATCCTGTCAATAATCATTTCTTAAAGTACATTAGTATGCCATCACATAAAAAAACAATAACATAAAACAATTGTTTCAGTCATTTTCCAATTGATAGACATCTTCCCAATTTCCAACTCTGCCACCAGAAAGGAGCTGCTATAAATATTTCTGTGGTATTCATTGGTATTCATCTCTTTTTTGGATGAAAATCTATTACTGGCACCATGAGGTCAAAGGTTATGCATGGATTTATAGCCCTTTGGGCATAGCTCCAAATTGCTCTACAGAATGGTTGCCTCAGTTCACAACTCCACCAACAATTCATTAACATCTCATTTTTTCCCATATACACTCCAACATTTGTCAATTTTCTTTTCCATCCCCTTAGTTAAGGTGATAGGAATAGTTGTAGTACCTCAGAATTATTTCAGTTTTCTTCTGAACAATAGTGATCTTCTAAACATTAGCACCTTTTCATATGGATAAAGACAGTTTTGATTATTTCATCTAAAAAGTATTCATATGTCTTAATCATTTAACATTTTGTGAATGCTTCCTATTTTTAACAAAATTTAATTCAGTTATCTTTACATTTGAGAAATGAGGTTTTTATTAAAGAAACAATTTAATTTTTTCACATTTATGATTGCCAAATATTTTCGCTCCCTCCTATCTCTCCCTAGTTTTTTTTTCCTATTATTTTTCTTTAACTCTGTTCCTCCTCAAAAGTGATTTTCTTCTGACTACCCCCTCCACTAATATGGGAACCTTGCTATCACCCTTCCCCTCCTACTTTCCTGTATGGTGAAAATAAATTTCTATACCCATATTGAGTGCATATGTTTGCACCAATTCTGATGAGAGAAAGGTTCACTAACTACCTTCTACCTCCCCTTCACTTGAAAAGCTTTTTCCTTGCCCTTTTTTATGAGATAATTTGACCCATTCTACCTCTTGCTTTCCCATTATCCCAGTGAATTTTTATCACCCTATTATTTTGCTTTTTAGATATGAATCCCTTCATATTCAACTTACACCTGTACCCTCTGTCTAATTTTTCTCCCAACTACCCTCATTATTAATGAGGAAGTTTTATGAGTTACAAGTATCATCTTTCTGATGGAATGCAAACAGTCTAACATTATTAAGTTCTTTATAATTGCCCTTTCCTATTTATCTTTTATGTTTCTCTTGAGTTTTTTTAAAATTTTAATTAATTTATTTTTGAATTTTACAATTTTCCCCCTAATCTTGCTTCCCTTCCTCCACCCCCATAGAAGGCAGTCTGTTAGTCTTTCCATGCTATGCATTGATCTAAATTGAATGTGTTGAGAGAGAAATCATAGCCTTGAGGAAAAAAATCAAAATAAAAAAAGATAGCAAAAATACATAATAAGATAACTTTTTTAAAAAATTAGAGGCAATAGCCTTTGATCTTTGTTCAAACTCCACAATTCTTTCTTTGGGCAAAGATGGTATTCTCCAACTCAGTTATCCCAAAATTGTCCCTGATTGTGGCACTGATGGAATGGGCAAGTCCACTAAGATTGATCATCAACCCCATGTTGCTGTTATGGTATAAAAAGTTCTTCTGATTCTACTCTTCACATTAAGCCTCAGGTCCAGGCTTCTCTGAATTCCCATCTCTCTTGGTTTCTGGTAGAACAATAGTGTTCCAAAACATACATATACAAGAATTTGTTTGGCTATTCCTCAATTGATGGACATTCACTCAATTTCCAATTCTTTGCCACCACAAACAAAGCTGCTATGAATATTTTTGCACAAGTAATATTTTTACCCTTTTTCATGATCTATTCAGGGTATAGCCCCAGTAACGGTACTGTTGGACCAAAGGATAAACACGTATTTGTTAACCTTTGGGCGTAATTCCAAATTGTTCTACAGAACAGTTGGATGAGTTCACAGCTCCACCAACAATGTATTAGTATCCCAGATTTCCCATATCCCTTCCAACATTGATCATTGTTCTTTCTGGTCATATTGGCCAGTTTGAGATGTGTGAGGTGACACAAAGATGCTTTAATTTGCATTTCTCTAATAAGTAACGATTTAGAGATCCATATGACTATGGATCACTTTGATTTCCTCATCTGTACATTGCCTCTGCATATCATTTGACCATTTGTCAATTGGGGAATCACTTGTCTTTTCCACAAATTTGACTCAGTTCTCTATATATTTTCAAAATGAATCCTTTGTCAGAAATACTAGTTGTAAAAATTGTTTCCCATTTTGCTGCATTTCTTTTGATCTTGGTTACAGTGGTTTTTTCTGTGCAAAAGATTTTTAATTTAATATAATCAAAATTATCTAGTTTGTTTTTAATGATGTTCTCCATTTCTTCTTTGATCATAAACTGCTTCCTTTTCCATAGATCTGACAGGAAATTATGTGCTTGATCTCCTTGTTTGCTTATAATGTTGTCTTTAATGTCTAAATCCTGTATCCATTTTGATCTTATCTTAGGATAGGGTGTGAGGTGCTGGTCTAATCCAATTTTCTGGTATACTGACTTCCAATTTTCCCAACAGATCTTATCAAAGAGAGAGCTTTTATACCAAACACTGGACTCTTTGGGTTTATCAAATAAGAGATTACTATAATCCTTTTCTGCTATTGCACCTAGTCTATTCCATTGACCTGCTACTCTATTTTTTATTCAATACCAGACAGTTTTGATGACTGATGCTTTATAATTTTAGATCCATAGGGCTAAGCCACCTTCCTTTGCACTTTTTTTCATTAAATAAAATAAATAAATTAAATTAAAAAAAATTCTTGACTTTTTATTTCTCCATATGAATTTGCTTACAATTTTTTCCAATTCATTAAAATATTTTTTTGGAATTTTGATTGATAGGGCACTAAATAAATACTTTAATTTGGGAAAAATTGTCATTTTTATTATATTAGTTTGTCCTATCCATGAGCAGTTGATATTTGCCCAATTTTTTAGATCTGATTTTATTTGTGAGAGAAGTGTTTTGTAGTTGTTTTCATAGAGTTTCTGAGTCTGCCATGGCAAGTAGATTACCAAGTACTTTATATGGTCTGAAGGCATTTTGAATGGGATTTCTCATCCTAGGTCTTGCTGCACTATCTTTCTAGTCATATATAGAAATACTGAGGATTTATGAGGGCTTATTTTATATCCTGTAACTTTGCTAAAGTTGCTAATTGTTTCTAAAAGTTTTTTTTAGATGATTTTTTTTAGGATTCTCTAGGTATACCATCATGTCATCTATAAAGAGTGAGTTTTGTTTCTTCCTTCCCAATTCCAATTTTTTCAATTTCTTTTTCTCCTCCTATTGCTGAAGCTAACATTCCTAACACAATATTAAATAATGGTGGTTATAACAGGCATCCTTGTTTCACCCCTGATCTTATTGGGAATGCCTCTAGCTTATCCCCATTGCATATAATGCTTGTTGATGGTTTCAGATTGATACTGCTTATCATTCTAAGGAAGAACCCATTTATTCCCATGCTCTCTAGGGTTTTTAGTAGGAATGGGTGTTGTATTTCCTCAAAGACTTTTTCAGCATTTATTAATATTATCATATGATTTTGGATGGGTTTGTTATTATTATAGTTCATTAAACTAATAGTTTTCCTAATATAGAACCAACACTGCATTCTTGGGATAGATCCTACTGGGTTATAGTGTATTACCCTAGTGATAACTTCTTGTAATCCCTTTGGTTATAGTTTATTTAAGACTTTTGCATCTATATTCTTCAGGGAGATTGGTGTATAATTTTTTTCTCTGTTTTGACTCTTCCTGGTTTAAGTATCAGCACCATATTGGTGTCATAGAAAGAGTTAGGCAGAGTTCTGTCCTCACCTAATTTGCCAAAGAGATTATATAGAATTGGAACCAATTTTTCCTTAAATGTTTTATAGAATTCATTTGTGAATCCATCTGTCCCTGGAGATTTTTTCTTATGGAGTTCAATAATGGTTTGTCAATTTCTTTTTCTGAGATAGGATTATTTAAGTATTTAATTTCCTCTTTATTTAACCTGAGAAACTTATATTTTGTAAACATTCATCCATTTCACTTAGATTATCAAATTTATTAGCATATAGTTGACCAAAGTAATTCCACATTGTTACTTTAATTTCCTCCTCATTGGTTGTGAGTTCACCTTTTTCATTTATGATACAGGTAATTTGGTTTTCTACTTTCTTTTTTTTAATCCATTTAACCAAAGGTTTATAAATTTTATTGGTTTTTCATAAAACCAACTCTTGGTTTTATGAGTTCAATAGTTTTCCTACTCTGTTTTATTAATTTCTCCTTTAATCTTTTAGAATTTCTAATTTAGTGTTTAATTAGTGGTTTTTTAATTTGTTCTTTCTCTATT
This sequence comes from Macrotis lagotis, assembly GCF_037893015.1. Taxonomy (NCBI): domain Eukaryota; kingdom Metazoa; phylum Chordata; class Mammalia; order Peramelemorphia; family Peramelidae; genus Macrotis; species Macrotis lagotis. Next base: position 474,039,548 of record NC_133666.1, on the reverse strand, counting down.
TTTTAAATTGAATATTTAGTTCATTGTTTACTTCTTTTTCTCATTTATCATGTAAGCATTTAAAGATATAATATTTCCCCTGACAACTGCCTTGGCTGTAGCCCATAACTTTTCGTATGTTGTCTCATTATTATCATTATCTAGGATGAAATCATTAATTATTTCTATAATTTGATATTTGATCCACTCATTCTTTAAAATGAAGTTATTTAGTTTCCAATTAGTTTTAGGTCTATCTCTCCCTGGTCCATTATTGCATGTGATTTTTATTGCATTATGATCTGTGAAGAATGTATTCACTATTTCTACCTTTCTGCATTTGATTATTAGGTTTTTAATGCCTTGGTACAATTTTTGTGTAAGTGTCATGTACTATAGAAAAAAAAGTATATTCCTTTCAATCCCCATTGAACTTTCTCCAAAGGTCTATCATTTCTAGGTTTTCTAACATTTTATTTACCTCCTTTCTTATTTATTTTATGGTTAGAGTTAACTAAATCTGAGGACAAGAAGTTGAGGTCTCCCACCAGCAGGGTTTTGCTGTCTATGTCTTCCTGTAACTCCTTCAACTTCTCCTCTAAGAATTTGAATGCTATACCACTTTGTACATGCATATTTAGTATTAAAATTTCTTCATTGTCTATGGCTATTGTCTGTATATCATTGTCTATAAGCTCCTTTTAGGAGCATATAGTTTCCTTCCTTATCTCTTTTAATGAGATCTATTTTTACAGCCACTTTGTCTGAAATTTGGATTGCTACCCCCGCTTTTATCACTTCAGCTGAAGCAATATATATTTTGCTCCAACCTTTTACCTTTACTCTATATGTATCCCTCTGCTTCAAATGAGTTTCTTGTAAACAGCATACTGTAGCATTCTGGTTTTTTAATGCAGCCTGCTATTTACTTATGTTTTATGGGAGAGTTCATCCCATTCACATTCAAAGTTATAATTACTAACTCTTTATTGTCCTCCATACTATCTTCCCTCTGTTGATATTTTCCCCTTTTTTTCATTTTATCCATAATCCCCAGTATTTTGTTTCTGAATACCATCATCTTCAGTGTGTTTGGTCCCTTGTACTATCCAGCACTCCCTTTCTTTCTCCTTTCCCTTTGCCCCTTCTTCCTTATGTTAGTTCCTCTTTTCATCCCCCCTCCCCCTTTGCCCATTTAATATTTGAAAGGTAAGATAAATTTCTCAACTTAACTGAGTGTAAGCCTAATCTGATGAGAATAAGATTCAGGTGGTTCTAGACAGTCTCCTTTCTTTCCCTTTACTGCAATAGGTCCTTTGTACCTCTTTATGTAATGTGATTCAACCCCATTCAGTTTCCTCCATCTTCCCATCTCTTTGCTGTCCCCACTTTTTGGGGACATATTGTTTTTAAATCATTCTGTCAGAGTCATGGAAAAGTCATAGGTGTCCATCACTTCTGGCTAAGTATATTCTTTCTAATAGAGTTACAATTCTCAAGAGTTATGGGAATCTTTTCTCCCAGGTGGGGATATAGCCTGTTTCATCTTACTGGATAGCAATTTTTTTCTTTACCTTTTTTTAACCTTTTCATGTGTCTCTTGAGTCTCCTATTTGATGTCTAAATTTTCTATTTAGCTCTGCTCTTCTTATCAGGAAAAGTTGCAAGTCTCCCATTTGGGTAAATGTCCATCTTTTCCCCAGGAAGAGAAAGCTCAGTTTTGGCAGATAGTGGATTCTTGGCTGCATGCCAAGCTCCCTTGCTCTTCAGAATATCTGATTCCAGGCCCTTCAGTCCCTTAATGTTGATTCAGTCAGGTCCTGAATAATCCTTATTATGGCTCTGTGGTATTTAAGTTGTTTCTTTCTGACTGCTTGCAGAATTTTCTTTTTACTTTGATAGTTCTGGAATTTAGCCACAATATTACTTGGTGTTTTCATTTTGGGATCCTTTTCCAGAGGGGATCAACATATTCATTCAATAACTATTTTGCCCTCTGGTTCCATGATATCAGGGCAGTTTTCATCACTAAATCCTATAATATTAAGTCCAGACTTTTTTTTTTCTCTTTGATGTTTTCAGGAAAAAAACCATAATTCTTAGGTTTTCTCTCTTCAATCTATTTTCAAAGTCAATGGTTTTACTGATAATTTATTTTACATTTTCTTCTATTTTTCTGACTTTTTGGCTTTGTTTAACAGAATCTTGTTGTAATTAGTTTCCACAGAGTCCATTCTTTTTTTTAGAGAAGAATTTTCTTCATTTACATTTTGCGACTCCTTTTCCAATTGGTCAATTCTATTTTTGAAGGAATTTTCAATTTGCCCAGGTGTAGTTTTTAAAGAATTATTTTCTTTTTTCATTTGCCCAATTGAGAATTTGAAAGAATTATTTTCTTTTTGTATTTGTCCAATTGTATTTTCCAAGGATTTATTTTCTTGTTGCAAGATGATGATTTTCTCTTGCAAGGTGTTAATTTTCTCAAGTTTCTTTTCTCAATTTTTCAATTGATTTTTAAACTCCTTCCTTATTTCTTCAAGTAAATCTTTCTGGGCTGGACACCAATTCATATTCTCCTCAGAAGTGCTAGATCTCTCTCGGTTATAATCTGTTTCTTCTAAGTATTTCTTCATTTCCTGAGGATCTTGTTTTTGGGGAAGTCCTGACTCTCAGAGGTTTGCTTTTGAAAACCTAGAGACTTTGCTTATTGGCCTTAGTAACTCCAAGTGGGCAGGCCAGTAGGCAGTACTGGTTTCTTTCTCTGGAGTATTTAAGGCCTTCTCCTGAAGCCTGGAGCAGGGTGAGGGGGTGGCAGCAGGTCTGAATTATCCTTGTACAATGTGTGCTGGTCCCTGGGGGCGGGGGTAGTTAATCTCCCTTTCAGTTGAGGGAGCTCTGCTGTCACACCTGAGCCTGAGGGGGTGGGGGGAAATGTTGTTACTGTTTGTTCTGGGAAGAGGGATCCACTGAAAGCATGGAGCTCAGGCCCCCCTGAGCCCAGCATGTCCAGTTGTGGTCTGCAACTCTGTGCTGGAACTCTCCCTCCAGCCCAGCTGGGACTCACCAGACCTCAGCTCCCCTAGCCAAAGATTCTGCTGCTAAAGTTGGTCCTCATACCTGCCAATCACCAAAGCCTCCAAATCTAAGACCCATCCTCTGGCTTCCCCTTGCCCCCACCATCTTTCTGCTCTCTGCTGCTCATTCACCCATGGTCCCTTGAGAGACATTTTGGTAGGTGTTCTTCTCCTAGCTTTTCTTTCTGAGTTTTGTAGATTGAATTTCTGTTGTTTATTTCATGTTTTTTTTTGGGGGGGGGGGGGGACCAGGAGACCCTAGCACAGTTCCTGTCTTCTCTCTGCCATCTTGGCCATAAGTGTTTCTCTTGAATCTTACATTTGAAAGTCAAATTTTCTTTTTAGCTCTGATCTTTTCATCAAGAATGCTTGAAAGTCCTCCATTTCCACTGAATTTCCATTTTTCCCCTGAAAGATTTTATTGTTGTTGTTGCTGGGTATGTGATTCTTATTTGTAATGCTAAATCTTTTACCATCCATAATAATATTCCAATCCTTTAATGCAGAACTGCTAAATTTTGTGTTATCTTTTTTTTGCAAGGCAAATGGGGTTAAATGGCTTGCCCAAGGCCACACAGCTAGGTAATTATTAAGTGTCTGAGACCGGATTTGAACCCAGGTACTCCTAACTCCAATGCTGGTGCTTGATCCACTGCGCCACCTAGCTGCCCCTATTTTGTGCTATCTTGATTGTGCCTCTACAATATTTGATTTGTTTCGTTCTGGCTGCCTCCTTGACCAAATTCTTTGGAATTTGGTTAGAATATTTCTAGGAATTTTCATTTTGGGATCTCTTTCAGGAGATGATTAGTGGAGTTCTTTCAATTTCTAATTTATTCACTGTGTAGTTTTCTCTTTCTTGTCACAATAGTCATGTTTTATGATCATAATTTTTTTTCTGCTGTTTGTTTTTTTTTTCTACTCTATTTCTTAACTCAACTTCAGGGGTTTGTGTATGTTTCAGAAATATTTCTAGATATCTGTAAATTTTCAGTTCTTCCAAGGCAATATAGCTAAGCATAGGTATGTTTACTACTCTCCTGGTCTGTGCTCTGTTAATCACAAGCACTCTTTTCTGTTCTGAAACTGTGATGAGATTCCCTATTCTACTGTGACTATAAGTTCTGGTATTCTAGTGATCCTCTTTGCCCTGGAACTGTCACTCAGAACTATGACCCACATCTGAGTATGGTCAAAGCAACAGAATTTTACCCTCAGTACTAGAAACAGACCCCTTTAATCTCTTTCTGATTAGTTGATCAATACCCTTACCAAATGTGGGCAGAGAGTTCCAGCTGCCCCAGCTGATTCACTGACTTCCAACATCTCCTACTGGTTTGCTGTGTTCAGGTCTACAATAGACCATCTGGTTTGGATGGTGCTCCACTCTCACCCCAGTACAACAAACCTCTCCTACTGACCTTCTATACTTCCTGGAGAATTATTTAACTTCACCCCTTTGGGTTTTTTTTTTTAATTTCAAGAACTGTTCTTTGGAATTATTTAAAGGTATTCAGAGGAATTTTAGAGAGAGCTCTGCTGAGTTTGCTGTTTTTTCTCCACAATTTCCCTGCTTCCAACAATTTATTATTCTTAATAAAAATTGTCATAATATATTTCCTCTGATGAGTCAAAACTTTTTTCAGATATTCATTATATATAAAAAACTATGACATCACATTTCTCAATCTTCATCCAGCTATCTCTGTCTTTTTTGTCTACCTATCTATCTGGTTGCCTATCTGTCTGCTTGTCTATCTTTATTTCTGTTTCTTTTTCTTTCTCCCTATTCTTTTAAGTCCTTTAAGGAATAGTATAAAATTAAATATAACCCACATTTTAAGAGAAGATAAATACTTATCCCATTTTAAAAAAAAACTGCAGAAAGGTCAGATTACTTCTGGTGATAGTCATTGAGAATGGAAAGAAAAAAGATAACTACCATAGAAAAAGTTTTCTCCATTCAACCTGCTAAAACACTAGACCTTTCAAGAATATATCCTGACATCTGAGCTATCTGTCACTGGGCAGGTAAAAATAAAAGTTGGGAAAGGAAAAGAAGGGAGATATGGTAAATGAAAGTAATTAGCTTTGGATCAAAAAGAGGGGAAGAAGGGGCAGCTAGGTGGCATAGTGGCTAAAGCACCGGCCTTGGAGTCAGGAGTACCTGGGTTCAAATCCAGTCTCAGGCAAATGATGATTACCTAGCTGTGTGGCCTTGGGCAAGCCACTTAGCCCCATTTGCCTTGCAAAAACTTAAAAAAAAGAGGGGAAGAACTGTTCTGTCATTTTTTTTCATAGTATCACTGATCTAGTTTCTAAAGGAAGCATGCTAAGAAATGAAGAGAGAATCTGAATGAGGGGAAAAGCATAAAGGACAAGGGAATTGAGACATAAACTTATTACTAATGGTCCTCTTAGAACTCACTTTTCCCTCCTAATGCAGGTTAAGACCTAGAGAAAAGAACTCAGTGGACAGACAAAAAACAGAAACAGTTTTGACACTCATTTTATATTTGGGGTAATTGAGATACCAAAATCTTAAGGGACCTGCCCCAAATCTCTCAGAAAGCTGAGGTGGAATTAACACAAAAATCAAGTCAGTTCTTATTATTTCTGGTTCTGTGCTCTCTCCACTAGACCAGATGATTTACAAATTAATTCTAAGGTACCCTGCTTTAGCTCTGCTCATCATAGGAACCTGGACTAACAAAAGATTTCTTTTAAAGTTTCATTATTTCCAGAGATCACCAAATACAGCTGATACCATAGGGCCATTGAAAATGTTAGCTTGGTTCCTGCCACATTTCCCTAGAACTTACCATCCTACAGAGGAAGGTAATGAACCATTGCATCCATCTAATACAAAACCAATCCAATTAATCTTCAGTGCAGCTCAGTAATTTATTATAAAGTTAAGAAGTGTGGATCTTATGGTGTTTTTGTTTTATTCATTTTCAAGTCAGTGGGTTGTTTTGAGGATAAAAAAATGCAAGAAGTTTAGTATTAACTCTCTTTGTTCCAACTTTCCAGAAAATTTCATAATAGAACCTTGTCCTGTGGTTAGCACTGGGGAGTCCCATCTAACCTTTTTCCTGGAGTCATTTTCTTTTGGAAAAAAATAAATATTAACCTTCCCATTTCTGAATAACACCACCATGACATCTCAGTTTCAAGAGAAATATTCCTCACAGAAATTATCACCCTCAGACACCCTGAAGGGAAATCTCTATTCATTAAAAGTATGACCCTATCAAGTTAAGGTTGGATAAGATTCACCAAGAACCTGTGTTATTACGATGATCAGTCTCTGACTCACTTGGGAGCTTTCCATTTACATTACCTTAAATCTTATGCCTTGGCCTATTCATTTTACCAGTTCTAGTAGGAGAATGAGAATACCCAGAAGTAAATTGAAAGATATAAGCCATGAAGTTATTTCAAGATCTCATAATAAGATGAGAAACAAAAAATTCAGCAAATACTGAGATAAGGATTACTCCATGAAAAGCAACAATAATACAACAACAACTTGAGAATAGAATCTATGGAGAAAATTCAAAGACACTTTTGCAGAGATTAATATACAAGACACATAGATGGCAGGTTGAAGGCACAATGAGTAGAGCAATTAGTTTGGAGAAGGGAAGACCTGATTTTAAATCCTGCTCTCAGGTACTTAACAGTTATGTTACCTTGGTAAAATTATTTAACCTCTGTCTGTTTCAGTTTTTGCTTATGTAAATGTTACAAGTATTATTAATAATTAAAATCTTCAATGATATAGCATTTGTCTTCCAAAGTGGGTTATATATGATAATTCATTAAATCTCAACATTGCTGTGAAGCTCATGTAATTATTATTCCCATTTTATAGATTATGGGCCTGAGACACAGAGAGATTAACTTGTATACCCACAATCAAACCACTAATAAGATTCTGAAGCAAAATCATAACTCATCATCCTGACTCCAAGTCTTACACTCTATCCATTATATCATCTAAATATTACTGGAGTAATAATAGCACCTAGTTCTCAGGTTGTTGTAATGTTACAATTAGATATTATTTATAAAACATTTTGCAAACCATAAAGCACTATATGAATGCTAGTAGTAGTGGTAGTAATACTAGTTTTTGTTACTGGTGTTATTTTGTGGAACTTCAGAAATCATCTACCCTATTCCCACTCACACTCCTATTCCAAGAAAGTTAACATATGTCTAAAGTGAGGGTGATATAAATCTTTAACAAGAAAAGCATTATAAACTTTAGAAAAAAATTACCAGCTAACTCAATAATAATACTTCTTCTCTAAAATAAAGGATGTTTACATATTATTCGAAAGTGAAACATCAGAGATGCTCTATTGGACTGGGTAAATTTACATAGAACTCTTAAAAAGAAATCTTAAACATACAAGATAGATATTTTTTGGTGTTAAGGGGACTAAATTATACCATAATTGCAAATGGAGAACCTGGAGAATTGTAAATGGAGAAGCAAGTTTATCAATAATCAGTTAATTTCCCTAGAGAGTCTTCTAATGGAAAGATAATCAATAAGGATAAATGATTCAGAGAAGATTAATAGATTGATAGAAAGATAGACTTCAAAAGGCACATTAAACAGACTTTACAAAAATGTATATTAGGGAATCCATAAGTATTATATTATGTGATTTGGTCTCAAAAAGAAGAGAACAATGGTAATTATTGGAGCTCCATATGTATAGTTTCTGAACAGTAAAAAGGAAAGGAGAGAGAAACATTGTGTAGAAATCTAAGTTGAATTTAGTCAAGAATTTTTAATTTAATTTAATTTAATTTAATTTAATCAACAGGTTGAAAACTTCATATAAAATGACTTAATCAATTAAGGATAAAGATATAAATAAATCAGCACATTAGTTATTTGAAAGTAATTAATAGGGAGGGAAAACTAAAGACAGAAGTAAATGCAATGGACCAAGAAAAGTGAAAATGACAAAAGGAAGAGAGAAAAAATGAAAAGTAAGTAACTACAATTTTCCTTTACCAGTAAAAGTTAGAGATGAGGGGCGGCTAGATGGTTCAGTGGATAGAGCACCAGCCTTGGAGTCAGGAGTACCTGAGTTCAAATCTGGCCTCAGTCACTTAATAATTACCTAGCTGTGTGGCCTTGGGCAAGCCACTTAACCCCATTTGTCTTACCATACCCTAAAAAAAAAAGTTAGAGATGACTCATTGACTGAGGTGATTAATATAAAAGCAGGCAGAGTATTAAGGGCTATTTTATTTCACCATATTATTTTCAGTATCTATTTAATAAAATCTTGCTGAATTATTTGCAGATGAACTCTGCTGTCCCTGGACAAGAGCTAAGTTGGAAGTAGGGATATGAACTCAAATGTGCTTTTCAATTGTTGAAAATTTGTCTTTTTTGAAGAGATATCAGATTGTCCTTAATTTTGGTCTCAAAGGACAGAATACTGTGTGGAAGTTGTAAAGATGAAGACTTTTCTTTGATATAAGGAATAAGTTCCTATCATTTAGAGATATCCAGAAGTGAAAAGAAATGAACAGAGAAGTAAAAGGAAGGCTTCCATTTACTAGAGGTCTTCTAATGAAAATTATCACTACTTTTAAGGGATGTTGGAAAATTAATTTCTGAAGGATTACAGATTAGATTGAGTAACCTCTTAGCTTCTTTCCAGCTCTGATATTCTCAAATGATAGGGAAAAGGAAAAGGATTGGACTTGGGTTTCCATAGATACAGGCAACTATCAGGAAAAGAAGTTTCCTCTACTAGGGCAGGTCTTCCATTTCTCTACAATTTATGTATTTAGAGAACTGCCTGAAACCTTCAGTGACTAGAGTCACTCAGTAAGTACATTTTAAATGAAGTAGCATTGTCTCCCAAACTACAAAGACATCGTATTATTATCTATTACCTCCTAGTATAAAGAGGAAAAAAAGCAAGGGTGGGAGAGGAAAGAGAAGAAACAGTTTAAAGTAAATCTTGGAGGCAATCATCGCTTAGCCATTTTGGAAACTAGACCAGTTACCAAAAGAGAGTTATTTAATGCTAGAAGGAATTGAATTTGTAGGGATTAGTTTTGGACTCTTGCTAAAGAAAGTTTAAAAAATCATCTATGTTCTTTCTTTTTTTTCTCTCATATAGCTCAGGGGTGTACATATTGTGACTAGCAAACCTGAATCAGAGACAAGTGTCCTCGATTTTAATTTTCTGCTCTGCCTGGAGACATTTATCAAAAATGTCTTGAGTTGAGTAATTCTGCTTCTTTAGGTCCCATGAATTACATTTTTCTCTTTCTCTATAAAAAAGATTCCCTGTCCATTAAGTGGTAACCATATCTTTTCTATCATTATATCTCCCAAAGCTTTTGACAGTACTTTGTTCCCACTTGGTATTTAATTAACTGATTGCTGAATTAAGTTGCTTTTATTTTATTTCATCTTTTTTCCCTATTTCTCTTGGATATTTTAGACACTACAAAGATCACAAAATGTTAGTGAAAGAGGAGGGGGAAGATTCAAGGTGTCTGCTTGAGGGCAGGAATTCCCAGAAACTTGCCCCCCAAAAAGCTCCAAAACCCATAAAATTATGACTTCAGTTACAATTTAGAAGGTCAGAACCCACAGAAAAACTGAGTGATGCAATTTCCCAGTCCAAAACAACTTAGAAGATTGGCAGGAAATGTCTGTTCTACCAGGACCAGGGATTGGAAAAAGCCTCAGCATAGCCAGGCCTCAGTGCAGCCTAGTCACAGCACAGTTAGGCTGAGCTGGAGCAAACTAGCTAGTCTTTGACAAACAACTCACAGGCCTGACTTCCTGGTCATGCCTGTGTCTGTGATAATGGGGACAGATTCCAGACATCCTGGCCCAGGGATTGAAGGGAATGACTTGAAGGGGAAGTGAGAGAATTTTGCCACACTGGAGTGAGGACAGAGCCCTGGGGCATGCCTCAGAGCAGCCCGGTGGTGAGAACTTGAAGAGCCACCCAGTTCTTCCAGAGCACTCAGCAGATAGACAGTAAGGGTGTTGGGGAGACTGCAGAGGTCTGGCTGCTATCCCTGGCAAGACTCTGCTGTTTTTCCCACACTCAAATCTAGGTCATAGTCTTGGCCCCCATATCACCAAAAAGAAGAAGGGAGCCTCCTCACAGTTCCAGGGAAGAGGAGAGCACTTGTGGTCATCCACGGACCAGAGTGCAGGTAAAAGAGCAATCAGAGTCTCTCAGAAAATCTTGGAGGAATTAAGGTTCTGAAACACCCCCCCCCCCCGAAAGTTTTGGAAGTACAGTAAATCAGTCTTGGGCTGATGAAATGAGAAAACAATAGAAAAAGAAGAACCTGACTATAGAAAATAACTTTGGTTCCATGGAGGATCAAAATACACACTCAAAAGATGACAAAGTCAAAACTTCTGTATTCAAAGCATTCAAGAGAAATAGGAAATGGGTCCAAGCTATGGACAAGCTCAAAAAAAGGGGTACAGAAGTAAAGAGGTAGCGGAAAAAATGGGAAGACAAATAAGAACAATTCAGGTAAATGATGAAAAGTCTGCAGCTTGGTGAAGGAGATACAAAAAAATGCTAAAGAAAATAACATGTTAAAAACCAGTTTAGGTCAAATGGAAAAAGCAACCCAGAAAGCTAATGAGGGGAAGAATGCCTTAAAAAGCAAAACCTGTCAATTGGAAAAGGAGATAAAAAAGTTCTCTGAAGGAAATAATTCCTTCAAATGCAGAATGAAGCTAAAGAAAGTTGATGACTTTGCAAGAAATCAAGAAACAATAAAACAGACACAAAAGAATGAAAAAACTAGAAAAGAATGTGAAATAACCATGAAAAGAACCTGGACTTCATTTTTCAAGAAATAATTCAGCAAAATTTCCCTAAGACCCTAGAAGCAGAAGGTAAAATAGAAATTGAGGGAATCCATCAATGTCCTCCTGAAAGAGATTCCCCCACCAAAAAAAACTCCCAGGAATGTGATAGCTAAATTTCAGAACGCCCAAGTCAAAGAGAAGAGTTTGGTTTACAAGTGAGGGTCGACTACCCAGAAAAACTGAACATCTTTCAGAGGAAAAGATGGATTTAAAAATGAAATAGGGGACTTTTAGTTTTCCTATTGAAATGACCAGAGGTGAACAGAAAGTTTGATCTCTAAGTACAGGACTCAGGGCAGCATAGAGAGGGTGAATGAGAAGACCAAATTTTGAAGAATTTAATGATGTTGAACTACTTGTATTCCTGCATGGGAAGAAGATACGGATAATCATATGAACTTTCTCATTTATAAGAGCAGTTAGAAGGAGCACAAGGCACATGAAGGAGTTGAACATAATTGTATAATATAGTATAAAGATGGAGTCAATTGGTGACAAATGAATGTACTGTGAGAAAAGGAAAGGAGAGGTAGAATAGGCTAAGATGTTTCACATAAAAGAGTCAAAAAATGCTTTTGCAATGGAGTGGAAAAGGGAAAGGTGAGGGGGAATGAGTGAACCTTCATTTCTGATGACTCAGTGAAGACATAACATACACACTCAAGAGGGTATAGGAATCAATCTTACCCTAGAGAAAAAAAAGGAGAGTAAAGGAATAGGAGAAGGTGGACAAGGGGAGGGGAGGGGAGGGGAGGGGAGGGGAGGGGAGGGGAGGAGGGAGTAGATGATAAAAGAGAGAGATCGTGGGAGAGGGTAATCAGATACAACACACTTCTGTGGAGAGACAGAGTGAAAGAAGAGAGAGAATAGAATAAATGGGAGTGGGGAGGAATAGAATGGAGGGAAATACCATTAGCAATAGCAACTGTGGGAAAAGATACTGAAGCATCTTCTTTGATGGGCTTATGATAAAGCAACTCATCCCAGAAGCAGATCTGATGGATTCTGAGCACAGACTGAAGTACACTTTTCCCCCCTCTTTCTCTCACTTCATTTCTCTTGAAATTTCTCTATCTTTTTTTTTCGGGGGGGGGGGGGGTTATGCTTACTTTCACAAGATTATTTTAACAATATGAAAATAAATAAATAACTCATGAAAAATGTTAGTGAAAAAAATGTTGTAATGCTTCCTGGTAGCCTTAGCTGTTGCTGACTTCCGCTCCTCCTTTCCTTCACCGCCTGCCAAGTTACTTTGTATCTTGCTTATACATACATACATATATATATATATATATATAGTGAATCTGTCTGTCTTTCTGTCTATCTACCGCTTGACACATCTATGTACACTTATCTATATGATAGCAACCACACTAAAATGTAAGCACCTTGATGGCAAGGACTTTTTTGTTTCATCTTTGTCCAGAACCTATCATAGTACTTATAATTTGGTAAATACTTTTTGATTATCAAACTTTACTAATCTGTCACTTTACAAATTGGAAAACTGAAGCCTGAAGAAGTCAAATGTCTTGTCAAATATCACCCAGTTAGCTGATCCTTCATCAAAGCCTATAACATGCATAGAAGATTCACTTATAAGAATGAAAAGAAAGCAAGTTGAAAGGATTAACTTCAGTATTCCAGATACAAAGAAATATAATGGTATTTTTGTTGTTGATTTTTTTTGCCCCAGCTGTATCCAAGAACTTTAGAATATCAAAGAAATTAAAATAATAAGGAAAGATAATTAAAAATGATGCTATGTCTGTGTCTTGCAGATACGCTTATATATATATATATATACATAAAATATATATATATATACAAGCATGTATATATACATATATCACTATATATAATTTAAATATACATATATTTCCAAACAAAGAAGCTGAAGGAATAATAAGAAATTTTAAAAATTGTCTTTATAACAGTCATAAATGAGATTAGTAAACTCATGGATTTGCCCTGTAGAATTAAAATCTAAAGGCTGATTAAATAGAAAGATAATTAGCTATAATTGAGTATTATCAGACAGTACATTGCTATCCCAAACTTCAGTTCACAAATATGTTTTTGCATGCCTCCCTCGATGTTTTCTCATTCTCTGGGTGTAGCAAATTTTTCGGGGTTCACTTCCTGCCAACTGAATTCATCTTAAAATGTATTTGATGGTGCATTTTATGATGTTTTTACTTGAAAATAGAATTGCCAGTTGCAACTTTGCTTTTTTTAGGATGAAAAAAATGCTACCATTTGGATAGTTTTTTTGAAGTTAAAAGCAATATTCACTTTAAAGGGAGCTTTCCCCTTCAACTAACAATCCTGCAGTCAAAGAAAAAGAAAACAGCGTAACTGCTAGCCAAATCCTTATATCATCTTTACCTAAAGAGAGAATACCAGTAAGTATTGGAGAAGGACAAAGGAATTTTTGCCTTTAGATAGAATATATCTTTTATTATTCTGAGATCAAATTAGTTAATTAACTGGTACTCAAACATTGTGAGGTTTTAAATTTTGGTTTGTGCTTTCCTTATTTTGCTTGTTTAGAGTTATTCAAAATCCTTAGCACTTCTGTCTAAGATAAATCATTGTAAAATGAGTAAAGTCCTTAAAGCATATCAGTCAAATTTTCAGTGAATTTAGGGAACTAATTTTGAATATTGAAACCACTTAAGAAATATGTCAAGACTGCAAAACTGAGTAATATCTATTCCATAAAATGTTACAAGTATAAGATATCTGTTCCACCTGGAATCAAGGAGTCTCATCTTTTTGAGTTCAAATTTAGTCTCAGATTTTACTATCTATGTGACCCTAGACAAGTCATTTAAACCTGTCTGCCTCCATTTGTCGTCTATAAAATAGGCTGAAGGGGGAAATGACAAACCAACCATCTGCCAAAAAAACTCAAATAGGGTCACATATGACTGAAATAACTGGACAACAGCAATAAAGAAACTTACCAGATGGGCCCAATTTTATCAAATGAAAATTCTTAAAAATAGAAAAATTGAGGAAACTTTCAACTATCTGCACCTCAGATTGCTCTTGATGAGATTGGGACAGTATAACAATGGGAGAATGACTTATGAAAATGAAAGAACATTTAAAATGTCAATTCAAACTTAGTGCAAAAAATAATAATTCAAAGGAAGTCCACAATTTAACATTTTAGCCCTATTTTATGGCATGATTTTCTGAAATGAATTTGCAGAAATCTCATATTATTACAGGATGGTTATAATTATAATACATATATATGTTCAAAATGATTATAGAGATTGTCTTTTTCTTATCTTATTGGATTTCTGTGACTCGAACAAAGAGAAAAAGAAAAAGGTCCATCCTGACTTTCACTGTAAAACTTCCTTAGCAGATAAAATTATTGCTATGGGCCATAAAAACTGGTTTTAGGATAATAAAAGAGATTAGCTCTAGAAATGCAGGAAGTCATAGCATTTTCTCCTTATGGCAATTTTTTTTTTCCTTTTACTGACAGAGGCCAGACAGGATTCAGGAAACTGAAAGCTATAAAATCATTATAAATTATTAATCATGAGCTTCTTAAATAAATTTAATTAAAATGTCCAAAAACTATCTTTCTTCTTTCCCTATATTTCCTTCCTAATTGTTCAATTGCCTTTGTTTTGTAAAAGGAAAACTGAGAGTACCTTAAATCATACCTAAAAGACTTTTGCCTTCATAAAAATAGATCCTTTTTGGGGTTTAATAGAAAATGAGAAAGAATTTTGTTTCTATTAAAACATCTTCTCTTAATTTTCCTATTGCCCTGGCTCACTAAAACAAGTAAGAATATATCTTCTATGCCAATCACTTTCTCTGAGTGATTAAGTTAGTCTAAGATATTTGATCACCCAATTCTACCTCCAAATAGCATATTATGTCTAAAAACAGGAAGCACTAACAATGTGCCTTAAGAAGTGAATTCAATGCCAAAAACAAAAGGGAAAAACAAAAGGGAAACAAAAGGAAAAACAAAATGAGTCCTTTTTTTCAAAAAACTTAAATAGTATTATAGAGAAATAATATACTCCCAGAAAATAAAAAAATGAATATGCAACATTTAAAAATTAAATTCTTGTGATGGGAGAAACCATGCTGAATAGAAAAATCAAGAAATCTTAGACAAACTGGCATTTGAGATAAATCTTGAAGGGATGCAAGTGTTCCAAGAATAATAGGTGACTACAGAAAACCAACTTGTACAAAGAATGAAGGTGGTAAACTGAACATTGTATACATTAAAGAGAAAATGAGTCAATTTGATGAAAACAAAGAGCCAGCTTCCCAGTGCAATCAGAGAATTTAGAATTAGAAGGGAACTCAGAGGTCTGCCTTGATATATGTGTACATAAAAGGCATTTCTAGGGTCAAATCCCTCCCACTTGTTCTTTAATTTTATGTGACAGGAGAAGATATGCAAATCTTCTTAAATATACATATTAAATTAAAAATCATACATTTAAATATACAGAAATAAAATACAGAAAGGTCCCAGATTGTGCAAATGGACATGTTTCTTACTGGGAAGGTAATATTACTCTTCATAGGATTATGAGCTGATATATATTTTAACTAAAAGGAATTGGTGAGGACATCTAATTTAATCCCTTTATTTTAGTAATGAGGATATAAAGGATAGCAGAGGTTAAGTGATTTGTCTAAGACACACAGGTATTAAAAGTTAGATTTAGGATCTGAACTTATATCATTCTGACTTCCATTTCTCTGCTTTATTTGCTATAGTTGCTGTCTATCTATGGCAAGTGCTAGCTCTCTAGATAAAAAAAAATACTTGAAGTTAGAGGATTTGCCTTGGGAACTATTCTGCTACTTCCTATGGAAGAGATTTGGAGTAAATCAAGTGACTTCTCTGAATTTCAATATTCTTATCTGTAAAATGGGGATTGAACTAGATAAGAATGAAAAGTCCCTTCAAACTTCACATCTTAAGATACTATGATACTCTATATGCCATATAAATCTGCCAAATTTATATGAAGTAGTACCTTGTTGGACAGAGATCTTTGCATATTTCTATACATATCAAAATTAATGGTCACAAATACCACTATCTTTTACTCAGGACTTCAAGGCTTGCTAGGTCAAAGGAATTTATCACTGTGTGGCCAATCTTATGGTGATGAACTTCTCTGAAATGAAATAGACTTGTCATGAGACTATGGACACAAAGCCTGTCACTCACCATGATTGTAAAACTTTTCTAGTTTGACATGATCTCTCAAAGTTCATGCTCCACCAGCATAGCTTAAGGGGTCAACTCCCACATTCTCAAAAAAAGCTCTTTAGTAGAAGCCACATGTCTGTTGATTATTAATAAATGCTTTTCCAAGTGAATTTAATGGAGTCATGAAGACATGTAAATGAGTGGTAACCTCATATTTATCAAGTGTATACTTGAAGAACTGAGTTTAATAATACCAATGAAGCTTAAAATATAGTAAAACAATAAGGATGCAAGTCAAATCACTATATCATGAAAATAAACATGTCACTCTTTTAAAAGTTTTTTTTCCCAAATATAACATGACAATATTCCTTTGGTTATTATCTATTACAAGAAACTAAAATCAGTAATAGGCCTTTTTCTCATGTTAAATATGATCATTATCCTGTCTTCATTTTCATAATTCACATAAAGTTCCATTTAAATAAAAAAAAATTGAAGAGTTCAAAGATCCAGTTTCCAGGAAGCTCCAAAAGTTCTACTCCCTTCATCCATACTACTGTTGTCCTTGTATTCCTCCATCCTGAACTTCAAAGAACAGAGACATAGCTTCAGAATCCATGGAGTTAAATTTGTGGGAATCACACAAATGATTTGGTGGGAGCAGTCACTGATATTTATGGCCACTTTCTGAATGTCTGTCCCTATTTGAGAGAAATTAAGCTACACATACAAATTAAGCAAACTAGAAAGTCACTACCTAGATAGAATAATCATGGGTTGGCAGACCTAAGGTAGTATTTATAAAGGGGACTAAAATTTGAAAACTAAATTCACTTATTATCAGTGGCCTAATTAAATAGCCTATGATTTATCCTAATGCCATGTATCTTTCTGCCTTTTAGCATTGTCAGTTTTCCCAAATACATTTCCATTAGAGAGGGGAATATAGTAAAATGGAAGTGAGTTTTCAATTACTAAGAGAAGAGCTTTACAATTATTATTTCATTTAATCTTTTTGTTTCCAACAACCTTTAGAGATACATATTATCATCATTTCCATTTCACAGATGAAGAAACTGAAACAGGAGTTAAGTGATTTGCCCAGGACCACATAGCTTATAAGTGGCCAGATTTGAATTCAAGTCTTCCTATCTCAGATCAAGTACTCTCTATTGAGCCATCTAGTTGACACTTTACCACTTGTTTCCATCTCCAGCTAGATTTTAGTTAGTTCAAACTAATTACTAATGAGGATTGGAAATTATATTTAGGCTTCCATTAACCAGGCTTTTCTGGTGTTCTTCATGTCAGTCAGAAGTAAAGTTTGTTCATATAGAAATTCAGAGTTGGAGGGACAGCACTGAGGTCATTTAATTCAAAACACAGCTGAATAGGAATTCCCTCTTCAATTTCTCCAGTGCTGGTAAGACAGCAACCATTCAAGATAGATCATTAGACAAATAGACAAATTTTGGACACATAGATCTTGTTATTAAGTTCTTATTTATGTTGGGCATAAATATTACTTTCCTTTGAACTCTACTCATTGCTCTTAGCATTCTTTTCAGTCAGACAGAAGACTTCCAATCACTTTTCCATGTGGCAGTCCTTCAAAGACTTCAAGGTAACTATCATAACTGTCTTAAATCTTCTCTAATCTAATTAAATATATGTATAATTCCTTCAAAAGATCCTCCTTGTATGATAACTTTTAGTGTGCTTACTATCATTTTCTCTTGTCTTTGTATACAACAGCTTATCAATGTCTTTCTTTAAAAAAAATAATTAGGATGCAAGGATAGGATATGACCTATAAATGTATAATATGTATACCTATAAATGTATAATATTTTTGATGGGGCCTAATCAGGATTTCCTTCATTCCTGTGCTTTCTTATCTTTGTCATTGCAAACTCAGTTCTCAGTTTTTTGGACTAGTATTTTATACTGTTGATGTACGTGATGCATAATAAATTTTCTTTAGCCCATAGCCATGATTCCTTCATTCTGTATTTTTATTGTTGATTCTTCACTCAAATATAGTGATTTTCATTTATTCCCATTTGTTTTTATGAGATTCTAATTTTCAATTTAACCTATAAAGAACTTTATATATCCTAAGTGTCAAATACTAGTTAGTAGTAGTCCTCCTAATGCCATATCATCACAAATTTTAAAACTTTAGCACTTTACTAGAGACTTTCTTTCAGGTTGGCATCAATTCATTAATGACTATGATTCTTTTTACTTCCTTGATACTGTCTCCTGGTTCTCTACTCCCTATTTGAATGTTCCTCACTTGATTTGCCTTGGACTACTCATGCTTCTTAGCATTGATATAAATCCCGTTTTCTCTGTTCTTGGCTCTCTTATTTCTCTAAATAATATCTCCCTTAGCAATTTTGCCAGTTCCTATAGATCCAAATATCCTATCTACAAAGATGATGCCCAATATACAAGTTATTCTATAATTGCTCTTCTGAATTCAGGCTTAAAGAGGTATGAATTTTCTGGAACTGAGGCTATAATAGTTCCATGTTACTATGCATGGCTACTTTAGTAATACTGTTTTCAGTTCTGGATGACACATTATAGGAAAGTATCATACAATTGAGGGTCATAGTCAAGGTTCTCAAAACCTTGTCATTTGAGAACTGATCCACATAATCATGTATGAAATCTAAGAGGAATTGTTTATTTATTCTCTCTTAATCACAAAAATACTATCGCTTGTCATATCTTGTTGCCTGAACATTCACAGGCTCTTAGCATTTCATGTTCTTTAAACATATTGTCATGACCCTAACTTAAACTCTTAATATCCATTGACTAAGCTGTTATAATCATCTTCCAAAGCATCTCACCCACCCTCCATTTTCTCCACTTCCAAATTTTCACAGAGCTTCCTTATGCATATATCTTGCCATTTTACTCTATTACTCCAAAAGTTCATGCAGCTCCCAGCAAGTTATAGTATTCAATTTAAAAAAAAATTGTCTTAGCTTGGCATTTAAGGCTCTTTGTTACCTGACTCCAACTTAATTTTCCAGTTAACTATCCAGGAATTTAAAGTACTATTTTGCATCATTTTTCATCATGAATTCTATTTTCTAGCCAAATTGCATGTTCAACCAGTACTCAATATCACTTTTCTCTCCCCCAGTTGCATTTGTAAAATTTCCTTTCATGTTTTTTTAAACCAACATTATCCACACGTTGAATCTCTTTACTTTCTTCAGGACTTAACTCAAATGTCATTTCAGTAAAACTTCACTAGGTTCTTTCCTTTTAAAGTTATCTAACTGCTATTTTTCCCCAAACTTATTTATTCTACAATATTTAGTTTTCTCCTTGACTCTTTCATAATCTTTTTCTTTTATTTTAAGCTAAGCTAAATCTAAGCTAAATCAAATACTCCTTTCTGCATGAAACCTGTCCTGATCCTTCAACCACTACTAACCAAATTCTTTTATTTATTGTGTATATAGTTAATACATATATGTATATACTCTCCCTAAATAAAATATGAGCTCCTCAAGAAACAAGAAGCATTTTAATTTTTACATCCAAAATATCTTGCACATTGTAAGAAATTTTATTTACTATATTAAATTCTTTGTTAGCTTTTAAATAGACTGTAAAATGTAAAATAAAGATATTGTTTCTTTTATATTTGTATTCTGAGTATATAGTGCAGAGTAGAAAAGATTTAAGTGATCATTTAATTATCATGAGATATTTCCATGGATGGGTAAGAAACTGTTACATAAACTAAAACATCATGGTCACAGTTTAAGCATAATTTAAAATATTCCCTGATTAGAGTTCATACCAATCCCTAGGGAAAGCAAGGAATTTTAGTTTAGTTCAGACCATCACATTGATTTAGAGGGTAGAATTGAATGTTCCATGAACTGCTAGAACTTGTGGTAGGGGTAAAGGGAGTGCTCAGCCATGATTAGAGAGCTTTGTCAAGCACTAACTTTGAACACACAGGGGTTTTGATTTTTTAATTCAACTAGGAGCAGAAAATAGCATTTTCTCACTCCATGAAGTCACACCTCTCTTTGTCAATGGAATAGCTGATAAATCAGTGAAAATAAAATTAAATGTAAATTGAGCTTTCCATCTGGCCACTGAGAAACCCAGTAATTCAAGCCAAACAAGTTGTTTTTGAGGAAGTCTTTCCCTGAAGTATATGTTATTAGCAAAATTAAGATGTGGCATCTTCCAATGCCCAATAAGGATTTTTAGGGTTATTGGGCAAAAATGCTTGAATCATTCATAAGAAGAAGGACCTGCCAACTAAGAAATATTTGCCCCTTGCTTTAATCCATATTCTTCAAAGGATGGAATATGCAAAATGAAATATAGTCAGTTTCCTGTTGCTCATGGCATGATCATGCCCCTTTGGGAATTTTCTGACCCCTTTTCTTTCTCCTTGAAGCTAGGAACCCTGTTATTATTCTTATATACTTGAGCAGTGAGAAAGAGAAGATTCAAAAGATTTTGTAATTTAAGTGGGAAAAGTCTTTGAAAGCAATAGCTAATGAGATCAGCAGATATATATATATATACATATATATTTGAATCTCAGTTATTTATAATGATCAGTGCATTATATAAATGTTATCATGAAATTGTTTTAACCTCCATGGACCTCAGTTTCCTCATCTGCAAAATAAGGGATTGAGCTAGATAACTTTGAAGATTCCTTACAGCTTTAAAGCAAAAAAAAATACTTGAATGATAAGGGAGAGGAAAGGCTACATAAAATGAAATTACAGAGTTATTTAGGAGATCATCTTGGGGCATCTAGCAGTCTCAATGGATAGAGCACCAGTCCTGGAATAAAGAGGACCTGAGTTCAAATCTAACTACACAAACACATAATACTTACTTAGCTGGGTGACCTTGGGCAAGTCTCTTAATCCCAGGCAAAAACAAAACCAAACAAAAAAAAGAGATCATCTGATACAATCCCTATTCCATCAAAAATGCTATCTATAATTTGCCAGCAAATGTTCAACTACATGAAGGTCTCAACTGATAGAGAACTCATCACCTTCCCAAAGAAGATAAAATGGTCCTTAGATGTTTCCTAGCAATATTCAGACTGATGAATGAGGAAGTAAAGCCAGCATAAATCTCTGTTCCAAAGGTCTTAAGACACTTTATAAAAAGGAAAATGGAAGAAAAGAAAAAGATGCCATTTTAAAGAGGGTAACACTATATACCCTTACTCTTACCTCTTCTCCATTTCAAATCAAGGTTCAATAGATATACATAAATAGATGCATCTATATGTATACATGTCCAAATATAAATAAATATATATGAATACTTATATTTTAATACTTTATAAAATCATACCAATCTCCAGATAATAATAATACTTGATTCTGTAAGTGAATATAAGATTAAAAGAAATCCAAAGAGATAAGCTTATAATATTTGATTCAAAAATCACGATGAATTTTCATTATATCTCCAGAGATCCTTCTTTTTTAAACAAAAATAAAATCACTATAAATAAAATATATCACTAAATCTCCCTATGTCACTTAATATTATTAATAATGTTTCTCTCAATTTCACAAATTCTATAAACTATTTGCTCCATCTTTCAGTGTCATTCTTATCCTAGAAATGACTATGAATCTCTCCTAGCACATTTTGATGGACAAGGTAATCCATGTTGTTGTCTAGCCTCTTTATCAAAATGACAAAGGACTCACTCATTTAACAGTTGGAAAAATTTTCCCTACATGAATGATATTGAGATAATATTTCTATTAATAGTACTTAAAATCAATGTCCTTAAATTGCAGCATTTCAAAAGGAAGGATCTGTTCTATGTATGTTAATACTTTAGAATCACAAAATTCCCTTATTCAGATTACTTAATAGCACAATACTGAGTAAAAAGTAACTGAAATAAATGTGTATATTGGAGTGAATAAATCCCATCATTGGTACCTAAAATAATATCCAGAGTAATATTCTGTGAACTCATACTCCTTACACACCCTACTGCCTATCAGAATCATTCCTGAATACAGGCCTCTTGTGTCTACCCTTCTACTTTATATGCTTCTTAAAATTAGGGTCAGTTACTTCCTTTTTTCTCAAAACTAGTCTATCTTCCATCTCCATTTATGCTAGGACTGTCTACTGGGTCAGAAAAGTTTTCTCTTCCCACCTTTTCCTCAGTTCAAATCAAGTACCAATTTCTGCATGAGACTTTGATTGATTCCCTTGGTTTCTTGGGAAGTTACCTTGTAAATTCTGCATTATTGTATTTGTATTTCATTTTACCAAAATAAACTGAAAGAGGCAATTGTAACAGCACATAGAAAAGAAGACCTAGTTTTATCTCTTACTAGCTATGTTATCCTGAACAAATCACTTTGTCCCTTAGGGGTTTAGGTACCTCTCTAAGACTGTAAGTTGCAGATATAATGTCAATCCACATAGGCAAAGGGAATATCCTCACCGAATAAAATAATGACATCAGAGTTAGGCCCTATCCTTTCCTTACACATGATTTTTCTTCCCCATTACAATTTGTGACCTTATAGTGATAGACTAATTATGTAACTTTTATCTACAAATTTTCTGTCTAACTGTATCAGATGATTAATAAATATTTGATTTATTAATTGATTGATTGATTGATTTAATGGAGCAGAAGATAGAGTATAGGACTTTGTTTCAGAAAGACTTCAGTTGGACATCTACCTCAGAAATTAGCTTTGTGATCTTGAGTAAGACTCTTATCCTTAATCAACTATACTTTTCTCATTGGAATGCCTAATTCCTCATTATATTCTTCATGTAAAATGGGAAGAATAATAACAATAGGAATTGTAGCACTGGATTATTAGGAAAACCAAATGAGTTAACATATATAAAGAGTGGTGTAAATCTCAAAGCATTATACAAATGATAGCTATGGTATTAATATTAATAATAGTATTTCTCACAGTAACTACTATAGTATTTTGCATAAAATAGAGGCTTGATAAATGTGTGCCATTTAAGCTATGAGTGTTCATTTTATGTTTTCTCTTCCCTATTTAGCTAATATCAAATACTCTCAGTACCTCTATTCCCAACACACACAAACAACAAAACTCAGAAGCTATTCATTGTTTTTAATGTTTATACCCATTTGGAATTGGATTATAATTTTTTTTTTACTTCTTGGGGGGGGGGGTTAGGTTTTTTGGCAAGACAATGGGGTTAAGTGTCTTGCCCAAGGCCACACAGCTAGGTAATTATTAAGTGTCTGAGGTTAGATTTGAACTCATGTACTCCTGACTCCAGGGCCGGTGCTCTATCCACTGTGCCACCTAGCTGCCCTGATAATTTTTATATAATAATTAATGATGATTTCTGAATCCTTGCTTCAGTGTTAAAGGGAAAGGAAAGTAGGAAGGAAGAAAGGAAGGTAAGGAGGGTGGATATAAAAATCAAATATCATTATCAATAAAGTCTGATACTACAAGCATGTTTCCTCCTTTTACAAAGAAATAGGATGAGATTTATTTTATATTTGATCTAAACTTTGGCCCTATTATAGCATTCCATTTAGATTACTGGGTGACTGTCATTCAACTTGCCTTATTGTTTTGATTGTATATATTAAACTTTTAAAATTTTCTTTTTTTTGCTCTAATTCATAAAAGATTTTCCATGATTCTTTGTTTTCATTGCATTCATTATTGTTTCAAACACATCAGTATTTCATTATGTTTTTATACCACAATCTGTTTAGTTAGTTCCCTCTTGTTGGATTTCTACTTTGTTTCTAAATTTTGGGGGGGTTTTTTGCTAACAGTAAGAGTGCTATGATAAATATTTTTGACAATAGCTTTTTTAATGTCTTCCTTCTTCTTACCCATGTATATCAGTGCTGTTTCCATCTCTCCATTTTAATGGAGCATCCTCATCTGATAGAAGTAATTGCTCATAGCTTTATCAACAGGTCATCTGTGTTTTCTGTGAGGGCTTAGAGTCAGTGAAGATAGTTTTCCTTAGCTTCATTGGAAGGAACTGCCCCCCACCCACCATGTATCTGTTTGTCCCTAATTTGAGAATAAGCTTTAATGGGCTTCCATCTGTATGACTTATCATTGCAGTACTAGAAAAGAAACAAGAACCTTTACATAAAGCTATGATATTGTTTCCAAGACTCACAAATGAACATGGTTTTCTAAATTAGAGATGAAAAATAAAGTCACCTACCAATACAATAACAGAATAGAATAGTATGAAGGCAACAGAAAGAAATTTGGCAGAACCATGAAATGCTTCCTGGAGAGCCACCTCAGAGTTCACTCTGTTAGTAAAAATATAGAATGATGCTCCCAGATGCTGTTTAAAAGGGCATGGGAAGCAGGGGAAAAAAATGGGTATTTTTTTGGTTGCCAAACTTTAATTTAATTGGCATATGGAACTCATGGAATCACCCTCTGCCAATGCAAATTGGTGACTCATTCAATACATGCAGCCCACAAGTTGCCTGAAGTAATAAGAGTTTAAGTGATTTGCCCATTTTTACATGAATGGGTAAGATGTGAAACCAAGTCTTCCTGAGTCCAAGGTCAGCTCTTTATTCAATGTGTCATGCTTCTTGTCATAACAGCCACTTAATAAATAAATTCTCACTGAATTTAATTGAGAAAAATGAGAATGCATTAGAAGGCAAATTGAATCTTAGACAATTTTATTTCTTTTGAGCTCTTATGAAAATGATTAAGAGAACGATTCGCTCATAGATATTTGAAAGCTGTTCCTTGAATTATTGGATCTCTGAAATTCATTTAAAATACTTCAGCCCTTAAGACATCACAACAGTCTACTGCAATGCTTTTCCCAAACAGGCACCCCAATTTGATTTTTGCAGAATTTGTCCCTAGGAGGAACAATAAAATTTGTTGTTCTTTTCTGCTATATGAAATTCATTGTGTTATAAGTGAAAGAGTCCTGAACAGGGAACTAGGAATGTTTCTAGTCCCATTTCTTCTATTATCTCACTTTGAACCTTTGGAGAAAGCAATTCCACATTTTTGGCCTCAGTTTTAAAATCTTGAAAACAAGGTGACAGGACTAAATGATCTCCAAAGTACAGCACCATTCAATTCTAGTTTTCTTCAGTTTGGTAAAATGAATGCTATTTTAAAGAAGGAAATACAATTTCTGTTTTGACAAGTAGATAGCTTTTAAAGATGGCAGGGAGACATTTTTGACAAAATCAAAACTAGAGAAAGGAGCCAAAAAAACAAACACTGTAAAAACAGCAACAAAACCTCCCAATTTTGGAAAATGATGAAGCCAATGACATAGATATTTTTGGGCAGCAAATTCTGGCATCAAAAGTCTACTTTGCACTGGATAGAAAAGTCAGAACCATGACTGGCAGGACAGTTTCTAACATACTTACTTGTTATTGATTGCAATGATATGTATTTATTAATCCAATCCTATATAACCTTATTCTGTAGATGAATAACACAGTCCTATTTTAATGCAATCATAATCAACATGAAAATTAATACACTAAAAACATGAAGTGAACTTAAGAGCCTTGGGCCAGTAGGAAGAAAAACCTAGGTTCAAGTCAGACATAGTCAAATCATTTCACCTATCTCTGCACAAGATTTCTCAAGTGTAAAGAGTACTTAATCTTGGTATTTTGAGGATTCAATGAGAAAATGTATATGGAATTTTTGGAAACAAAAAGTATTTATAAAGATGTGAGGTATTGGGTGTGGCTAGGTAGTGCAGCGGATAGAGCACTGGCCCTGGAGTCAGGAGTACCTGAGTTTAAATCCGGTCTCAGACACTTAATAATTACCTAGCTGTGTGGCCTAGGGCAAGCCACTTAACCCCCATTGTCCTGCAAACACCTAAAAAAAAAAAGATGTGAGGTATTAGAGTCAAGATGGCAGAATAAAGGCAGGGACTCTCCTAAGTTCTCCCCCCCAAACAATACAGTGGTAGAACTTTAAAAAAAGACAGACTGAAACAATTATCTAGCTCAAGACAATTTGGAAGATCTGAGGAAAGGGTTAGCTGCAACAGGAGAAGTCAGATAACTGGATGATTCTGATCAAGTTACTTCTTTTTGGGCTTCATTTTCCTAATCTGTAAAAGAAGAGAATTTAATTAGATGACCTCTAAAGTTCCTTCCTGATGTAACATCCTATCATTTCATGAAAAATTCTTATATTCTTTTCATTGCCAGGACCAGAGATAGTAAAGAGAACCAAAGGAAGACATTCAGAGAGCTCCTTTCTCCAAATGAAGGTGTAATAAAGTGTGAGACAAAGATAAATAGTCTAAACTATACTTTGGGTGGAAAATCTCCAGGAATTTTCTTTCTTTTTTTTCTTAAAGGAATAGTCTCATTCCATTTCTTGCTGAGTTTTTCTATAGCAAAAAATTGAATAGGAGTAATAATCAAGAATCAAGACAAAGTCAGTACTAAAAGAGTCCTCTCTTCTAGAAATTTGCATTCTATAGGGAGAGACAGTATATATGTGCACATGTGCACACAAATATGCATGTTTGCAAACACAAAAATTACATATAAACATATGTATATATGAGTACATTATTTATGTGAGTTTGTTTGTATATAACTATATGAATCTACAGGCTATACTGTGGGTATTTATAGATACATATAAATATATAACCAAAGTAATGTGTGAATTGGTAATGCATTAGCAACTATAAGGATTAGGAAGAGCCTTATGCAGAAAAAAAGGCAACTAGGTTGCCTAAAGCACTAGACTTGAAGTCAGGAATAACTGAGTTCAAAACCCTTCTTCAACATTTATTAACTATGTGACCCTGGGCAAGTCACTTCACCTATTTGCCTTCATCTAATGGAGAAGAAAATGTCAAACCTCTGCAGTATCTTTGCCAAGAAAACTCCATGGAAAACACTGTTGTACTATGGTCCACAGGTTCACAAAATATTGGATGCAGCTGAATGCCTGATTGGTAACAGAAGAAAATGGCATTTACCCTTTAACTATGAAGCAAACTAAGATTTCTAAGAGATAGAGGTGAAGAGGGAATATGTTCCATGCAGGGGATACTGTGCAAAGGCAAGGAGATAGAAAATGAACAGTGTGTTTTGGGAATTGTAAGAAAGCCAGTCATTACCCTAGAAAAGTACTAGGTTCAAGTCAGATTCTGGAGGTCTTTAAACACATAGGAGTGTGCATTAGAAGGAGCTTTTGTGTCAGATTACTTCCTGAAATATCCAAAGCTCTCCTATTCATCAGGTTTTACTAAACTGTATAAAGTATACAGTATAAGTATATATAAATATATATAAAACATATATAAAGTATATATTGTATATATATATATAGTATAAAATATATGATGTGTATATATTATCAAATCTCTAGGCCTCAAAATAGTTTGAAAAAAATCTTTTGGGAGGTTTGTTTTTCCTATCTGATTATAGATTTTGATTTAGGGTAAGAGGTAAAACAAAAGGTTGATTTATATTGAATTTCTTGTTTGGATAAAGAGACTATGTGAGAGTAGGGTAGATCATGTTCCTAATTAGAGGAAACCTATTCTTTCCTAATTAGGTTTTAATTTCAGTGAAATTCCTTAGTATCCATTTGTGTGCTTTGGATGGGTGACTGTATTGTGGGTGGGGAATAATTGACTAGCATGAATTAATCAAATAATTAAATCAGCATGATCAATCTAGAAATTTTTGGCCTAAGTTTTTTTTGGGGGGAGGGGGGAAGTGTCACAATTATCATTAATTTTAAAATTGTAGGTGTTATATCTGATAACTGGAACCCATTGGGATTTTTGGTCTTCCTTGAATGCTGCTAATGAAATTCATGGCCAAGTTTCTGTCACTTCCCTTATTGTATAGAACTGCAGAGTCAGTATCAACTTTCCTTTTCCAATGCTAGGTAAACATTGTTCTTTATTCAGCCCATATACTAAATTTTCACAGGAGGAAACCTCATCAAATTTTCTGCTTGTCCCAAAAGTCACCCCAAAAGATTCTAATTTCCTAAGCATTCTAATTTTTACAGCTAACCTCAATGTCAAATCTCTATTACATAATGCATTTAACTGGGACTAATGATTTTGAGGGACTTAATAAACACTAATAGTTGCTGGAGCCAAAAAAAGTTGTCTTTCACTCAGTGTTACACGAAGTTTGTACCAAATTAGACCAGTGAAACTTGGCAGCTGGAGCTTCTCTATGTGGCTCTGAGCTGTCAAATTCCACCTCTTTCCTGTAGCTATCAAATGAGAACTGAAAATTAGCAGCCTGAAATGAGACCATAATGGCAATTATTCAGTAGGATGATTTTTATTCATTGAACATGCTTTAGAAAAAACATGAAGTAAATAAATAATAGGGCAGGAAGATACCTCCAGGAGTTGCCAGGCTCAGCAGGTGACAATAACACAATATCTTATGAAACTTATAAACAAGAATCATCCTTATTTTTTCACACCTTCCTTAGAGTTTCCCCCTGCCTTAACTAGTCACTCAGATCTCAGAACACTCATCAATCTCACAGGAGCTAATTTCTCACGTTTTTTCTGCAATGAAGAAAAGAAGGGCAAAAACATATGTTTTCATCTTCCTGGCATGGAGAGGTGATGCTGGAGAGTTTGAATTTTTAGTCATTTTCTAACAATTCTCTTCTCAATCTGCATGTTTCCAGTCTATGTAGTCCCCTGGTGGGAAACTGATTGGAAGCAGCATGGATGAGTTACTGAGAATTGTAATGGTTAGGATTTGGGAGGAACCTTTTACCTATATCATATATATAGTATAGTATATATCAGATATATAGATATATAATATATGTCAGATATATAGATATACATAGTATATGATAGATATATAGATATATATGTGTATATATACATATATGTATATGTGTATGTATAGCTATAGATATATATATATATATATATATATCTATATATATATATATATAGACAGTTCCTCCCTACTTCTGAAATAAGATTTTCTGACTTGAGGTGAGAAATAACATTGTTCTCTTTGTCCAAGTCCCTGGAGACAAAAATGTGCATCTCCATAGATCTTCTAATATAAACAACTTCAAATGAAGATGAACACATCTCATGTACCAGCCCTGTGCTAAATGCTGGGAACATAAGAAAAAAAAAAGAATCCCTGTTCTCAAGAGTTTATATTCTATTGGGGGAGACAAGATATATAAATTAAATCATACAAGACGAGTACAGAAAAGATTAAAAGTAACCACAGAGAAGTTCACACTAGTATCTGAGGATTTCTGAGGAAAAAACAAAGCAACTGAAGGGAAGATAGATAGCATCTATTGCAGGGTAGCTTAGTGATGCAGCAGATAAAGTGCTAGACTGGAATTCAAGAAGAGGAGTTAAATGCAGCTCCAGTTACTTATTAGCTATGTGATCCTTAACTCTGTCTGCCTAAGTTTCTTTATCTGCAAAAAATTGGGAAAATTATAGCACCTACCTTTCAGGATTTTTGAAAGCATTAAAATGACAATATTTGTAAAATGCTTTGCAAAGCTTGAGTTAGCACTTCCAGCCAGGATGGTGGAGAGAAGACAGGCACAGTTCTAAAGTCTCCTGATCTTTCCCCATCTATCATATGAAACAAATGTCTTCACAGAAATCCGACCCACAGAACCCAGAAAGAAAAGGCAGGAGAAAGAACATCTACCTCAGGATTTGTCTTGAGCTAGTCTAGGCAGGTGAATCTGGGCACAAGGGTGGATCAGCCCCGGATCAGCCAGATTAGAAGCTGAACTGGAACCAGGGAGTCTGAGTGCCCAAGAGACAGACCTGCTGGATCAGCTGTGGTGGCTAGAACATGGGGGCTTGAGTCAACTAGGGAGCAGAGGCACTGGTGTTGGCTCTCACCCTCTGGAGCTTGCTGGCAGGGCTGGGGGGTGGGGGAGAGTTCTGTTACAGGAGAGCTGTGGACACCATCCCTGGGCTCCTCTGCTGTGAGAAACTCTGAGTCCACACCTCCATTGCAGCTGAGACCTCTTCCCAGAAAAAAACAATTACAGACTCCTTCTGCCTCAGGCACAGGTGTGTGAGCAGAAGAACCTGCCCAGCTGACAATAGGGAGAGGGATGACCTCACCCCAGGGTAAAGTCCACCATTAATTGAAGGCAAAAGGATACAATAGCTTCAACCCCTCCCTTTAAGCTAAGAGAGAAGGCCTCAGTCAAGGTCACACACACTCCAGAGAAAGCAGCAAGCACCTCCTACTGGCCAACCAGAGAAATTGCACTCAGTGAGTAAAGCCTCTAGATATCCCAACACCAAAACCTGTGAACCAGCCCCTCCCCAGCTAAAGGTCTTAGCAAAATGAAGAAGGGTCATAAGAATGGTGGATCCATAGAAAAATTCTTGGAAGAAAAAGACCCTAACTCAGAGAGATCTAGAAACTCTGAGGAGAATATGATCAGGTCTCCAACACAGAAAGACTTCATTGAAGAAATAAGGAAGGAGTTTAAAAATCAATTGGGGAGAAGTTAGGTGGTGTAGTGGATAAAGCACCAGCCCTGGAGTCATGAGCACCTGGATTCAAATCTGGTCTCCGACACAATAATTACCTAGCTGTGTGGCCTTGGGCAAGCCACTTAACCCCCTTTTGCCTTGCAAAAACCTAAAAAAAAATCAATTGGAAAATTTGGGAGAGACTATTAATAACTTGCAACAAGAAAACAAATCCTTAGAAAATACAATTGGACAAATACAAAATGAGAATAAATCTCTCAGATCCTCAATTGGGCAAATGCAAAAAAGAAAATAATTCTCTCAAAGCCTCAACTGGTCAAATGGCATGCTCTTTCAAAAGTAGAATTGACCAATTGGAAAAGGAGTTGCAAAAGGTAAATGAAGAAAAATCCTCCCTAAAAAAAAGAATACAGTCTGCAGAAACTAATGACTTCATGAGACAGCAAGAACCTGTCAAACAAAATAAAAAAATAGAAAAAATAGAAGAAAATGTAAAATGACTCATCAGCAAAACCACTGACCTCCAGAATAGGTCAAAGAGGGGCAACCTGAGAATTGTTGGACTTCCTGAAAACACTGAAGAGAAAAAAAAAAGCCTGGACTTAATATTACAGGATTTAGTGATGGAAAATTGCCCTGACATCATGGAACCAGAGGGGAAAGTAGTTATTGAAAGAATACATCAATCATCTCCAGAAAAAGATCATAAAATGAAAACACCAAGGAATGTTGTGGCCAAATTCCAGAACTATCAGATAAAAGGGAAAATCCTGCAAGCAGCCCAAAAAAAACAATTTAAATATCAAGGAGCCACAGTAAGGATTATGCAGGACCTGGCTGCATCAACCTTAAGGGATCTAAGGGCCTGGAATGGGATATTTTGAAGAGCAAGGGAGCTTGAAATGCAGAAAGGAATCCACTATCCCCCAAAGCTGAGCCTTCTCTTCCAGGGAAAAAGATGCACATTTAACAAAATGGAAGAATGCCAAAAATTCCTGATGAAAGGACCTGAGCTAAATAGAAAATTTGGACATCAAACAGAAGGTTCAAGAGACACATGGGAAGGTTAAAAAAAAGGGTGGGTGGTAAAATAAAAAAAATTGTTATCCAATAAGGTGAAACTGGCTATATCCCAGCATGGGGAAAATGATTCTCATAAATCTTGAGAATTGTTACTCTAACAGAGAGAATATACCTAGCCAGAAATGATGGACATTCATGACCTATCAATGAGACTGCTATCCAGTGGCATATAATTGGCTTTAACACCACTTGGGAGAAAGACTCTAGTAACTCTCAAGAATTTTAACTCTACTAGATAGAATGTACTTAGTTAGAAGTGACAGATACTCAGAATTTTCTAAGGCTCAGATAGAATGATTTTAAAAACACAACCTCCTTAAGAAGGGGGACAGGAAGGAGACAGAAGGAGGGAGGGGTCTGAATGGGGTAAATCTCATTACACTAAGAGGAACAAAATACCTATGGTAATAGAGGGGAAGAAGGGAGGAGATGAAAAATATCTGAATCTTATTCTCATCAGACTTGGCTTAAAGTCAATTTGCACATAGTCAGTTAACTTAAAAAACATCTAACTTTTCAAGTATTAAAAGGGGGAAAGGGGTAGGGGAACAGAGAAGGGGAGGGGGAGGAAGAAAAAAGAGGAACTAACAAAAGGAAGGGAAGGGAAAAGGGAAAAAGGGAAAGGGGAAAGACAGGGGAGGGGTGATATAGGAGGGCAAACACACAGAAGGGAGTGGTATTCAGAAACAAAATACTGAGGAATACAGACAAGGTGGGGAAAGGGAGAAAAATACAAACAGAGGAAAGATAGCATGGAGGGTAATAAAGAATTAGTAATCATAACTTTGAATGTGAATGGGATGAACTCTCCCTTAAAATGTAAGTGAATAGTAGAGTGGATTAAAAAACAGAATCCTACAATATGCTGGTTACAAGAAACTCATTTGAAGCAGAAAGATACATATACAGTGAAAGTAAAAGGTGGGAGCAAAATATATTTTGCTTCAGCTGAAGTGAAAAAAGCAGGGGTAGCAATCCTTATCTCAGAGAAAGCAGCTGCAAAAATAGTTAGTATTAAAAGAGATAAGGAAGGAAACTTTATCCTCCTAAAATGTACCATAGACAATAAAGTTATTTCAATACTGAATATATATATATATATATATAATATGTACATATGTATATATGTATACACCCAATGGGATAGCATCCAAATTCTTTAGAGGAGAAGCTGAAAGAACTACAGGAAGCCAGAGACAGCAAAACTCTACTAGTGAGAGACCTCAACCTCCCACTCTCAAATATAGATAAATCAAATCATAAAATAAACAGGAAAGAAGTTAAGAGCTAAATACATTGTTAGAAAAACAATATATGGTAGACTTATGGAAGGAATTGAATGGGGATAGAAAGGAATATAGCTTTTTCTCTGTAGTACATGAAACTTATACAAAAAATGACCATGTACTAGGTTATAAAAATCTAATGATCAAATGCAGAAAGGCAGAAATAGTGAATACATATTAGATCACAATGCAATAAAAGTCATATGCAATACTGGGTCAAGGAGATATAGACCCAGAACCAATTGGAAACTGAATAACAGCATTTTAAAGAATGAGTGGACCAAAAAACAAATTATAGAAAGAATTATTCATTTTATCCTAGATAATGACAATAATGAAACAACATGCCAAAACCTATGGAATTCACTCAAAGAGGCTCTCAGGGGATATATTAAATCTTTAAATGCTTACATGAATAAATTAGAAAAAGAGGAAATCAATGAACTAAACAAGCAGCTAAAAAATTAGAGAAAGAACAAATTAAAATTCCCCAATTAAATACCAAATTAGAAATTCTAAAAATTAAAGAAGAAATTAATAATAGCAAAAGCAAAAAAAGCTATTGAATTAATGAATACAACCAAAAGTTGGTTTTTATGAAAAAGCCAAATAAAATTGATAAACCTCTGGTCAATTTGATTAAAAAAAAAAGAAAGAAGAAAACCAAATTGCTAGTATCATAAATGAGAAAGGTGAACTCACCACCAATGAGGAGTAAATTAAAGTAATAATTTGAAATTTTGTCCAACTCTATGCCAATAAATTTGATAATCTAAGTGAAATGAATGAATATTTACAAAAATATAAGTTTCCCAGGTTAAATGAAGAGGAGATTAAATATCTAAACAACCCTATCTCAGAAAAAGAAATTCAACAAGTCATCATTGAACTCCCTAAGAAAAAAATCTCCAGGGCCTGATGGATTCACAAGTGAATTCCATCAAACATTTAAGGAACAATTTGTTCCACTTCTGTATAAACTCTTCGAAAAATAGGGAAAGATGGAACTCTACCTAACTCTTTCTATGAAACCAATATGGTGCTGATACCTAAACCAGGAAGAGTTAAAATAGAGAAAGAAAATTATAGACCTATCTCCCTAATGAATATACATGCAAAAATCTTAAATAAAATCTTAGCAAAACAATTACAACAAGTTATCACTGGGATAATATAATATGATCAAGTAGGATTTATCCCAAGAATACAGGGTTGGTTCAATATTAGGAAAACTGTTAGTATACTCAATTATATCAACAACAAACCTATCAGAAATTCTATGATCATATCAATAGATGCTGCAAAAGCTATTGACAAAATACAGCAACCATTCCTACTAAAAACACTAGAGAGTGTATGAATAAATGGACCACTACTTAGAATAATTAGCAGTATCTATCTGAAACCATAAACAAGGATTATATTCAATGGGGAATGGCTAGAGGCACTCCCAATAAGATCAGGGGTGAAACAAGGATGTCCATTATCACTACTATTCAATGTCTTATTAGAAATGTTAGCTTCAGCAATTACAGAAGAAAAGGAAATTGAAGGAATTAGAATTGGGAAGGAAGAGACAAAACTCTTACTCTTTGCAGATGATATGATGGTCTACCTAGAGAATCCCAAGAAATCATCCAAAAAACTACTGGAAACCATTAGCAATTTTAGCAAAGTTGCAGGTTATAAAATAAACCCTCATAAATCCTCAACTTTTCTATATATGTCTAGCAAGATACACCAGGAAGAGCTAGAAAGAGAAATCCCAGTCAAAGTAACCTCAGACAATATAAAATACTTGGGAGTCTATCTGCCAAGACAGACTCAGAAACTTTTTGAAAACAGTTATAAAACACTTCTCACACAAATTAAATCAGACTTAAATAACTGGGAAGATATCAACTGCTCATGGATAGGTAGAGCTAATATAATAAAAATGACAATTCTACCAAAACTAAACTATCTGTTTAGTGCCCTACCAATCAAAATTCCAAAAAATTACTTTAATGAGTTAGAAAAAGTTGTAAGTAAATTCAATGGAGAAATAAAAATTCAAGAATTTCCAGGGATTTAATGAGAAAAAGTACAAAAGAAGGGGCTTAGCCCTACCTGATCTAAAATTATATTATAAAGCATCAGTCATCAAAACTGTTTGGTATTGGCTAAGAAACAGAGTGGTGGGCCAGTGGAATAGACTAGGAGAAACAGCAGGAAATGATTATAGTAATCTGTTGTTTGATAAACTCAAAGAGTCCAGCTATTGGGATAAAAAAAAAATCTCTCTTTGATAAAAACTGCTGGGAAATTTTGAAGTATGGAAGAAACTTAGATTAAACCAACACCTCACACCCTTTCCCAAGATAAGATCCAAATGGTTACAGGAATTAGACATAAAAAACAATACTATAAGCAAATTAGAAGATTAAGGACTAGTTTACCTGTCAGATCTATGGAAAGGGGTGCAGTCTAAGACTAAGGAAGAGATGGAGAACATCACTAAAAGCAAAGTAGATTATTTCTATTACATTAAATTAAAAAGCTTTTGCACAGATAAAACGACTGTAACCAAGATCAAAAGAAATGCAATAATTTGGGAAACAATCTTTACAACTAATGATTCTAACAAAGGACTCATTTCTAAAATGTACAGAGAACTGAGTCATATTTTTTTTAAGAAAGTCATTCCCCAATTGATAAGTGATCAAAGGATATGCTAAGGCAATTTACAGGAGAAGAAATCAAAGCAATCCATAGCCATATGAAAAATTGCTCTTAATCATTAATTATTAAAGAAATCCAAATTAGGGTGGCTAGGCAGCACAGTGGATAAAGCACTGGCCCTGGAATCAGGAGTACCTGGGTTCAAATCTGGTCTCAGACACTTAATAACTACCTAGCTGTGTGGTCTTGGGCAAGCCACTTAACCCCATTGCCTAGCAAAAACCTAAAAAAAGAAATGCAAATTCAAATTAAAGCTTCTCTG
Organism: Macrotis lagotis; assembly: GCF_037893015.1. Classification (NCBI taxonomy): domain Eukaryota; kingdom Metazoa; phylum Chordata; class Mammalia; order Peramelemorphia; family Peramelidae; genus Macrotis; species Macrotis lagotis. Next base: position 474,003,475 of record NC_133666.1, on the reverse strand, counting down.
AGTTACCACCTCAAACCTCTCTCAGACTGACCAATATGACCAGAAAGGATTCTTGTTGGAAGGGTTGTGGGAAATCTAGGACACTATTACATTGGTGGTGGAGCTGTGAACTCATCCAACCTTTCTGGAGAGAAATTTGGAACTATGCCCAAAGGGCAACAAAAATGAGCATACCCTCTGATCCAGGAATACCACTACTGGGTCTGTACCCTGAAGAGATGATGAAAAAGAGTAAAAACATCACTTGTACAAAAATATTCATAGCAACCCTGTTTATGGTGGCAAAGAATTGGAAATCAAGTAAATGTCCTTCAATTGGGGAATGGCTTAGCAAACTGTGGTATATGTATGTCATGGAACACTATTGTTCTATTAGAAACTAGGAGGGACAGGAATTCAGGGAAGCCTGGAGGGATTTGCATGAACTGATGCTGCATGAGATGAGCAGAACCAGAAAAACACTGTATACCCTAACATGGGTGTGATATTCAACCTTGATGGACCTGCTTGTTCCATCAGTGCAACAACCAGGGACAATTCTGGGCTGTCTGCAATGGAGAATTCCATTTGTATCCAGATAAAGAGCCATGGAGTTTAACAAAGTTCAAGGACTATTCCCTTTAATTTGGGAAAAAAAACAGATATCTTATTGTCTGATCTTGTTATCTCTAATATTTTTTGTTTCTTCCTTAAGGGTGTGATTTCTCTCTCAACACACTCAGTTTGGATCAATGTACAACATGGAAACAAAATAAAGACTGACAGAATGCTTTCTCTGAGGGTGGGGGAAGGGAAGTAAGATTGGGAGAAAAATTGTAAAACTCAAATTAAATCTTTAATAAAGTGGGTATTTGAAAAAACTTGGGTTAGCTAGGTGGCACAGTAGAGAGGGTCTGGCTCTGGAATCAAGAAGACATTAGTTCTAATTGAGCCTCAGACAATAGTTATATGACACTGGGCAAGTCACTTAACCCTGTTTGTCTCAGTTTCTCATCTTTAAAATGTATTGGAAAAAGAAATAACCAAACACTAGCCAGTATATTCCACTTACACAGAAAAACCTAAACGAGGATACAAGGAATTGGATGGGACTGAAAATTGACTGAAGGAAATTGCAAAATTCAAATCAATATATAAATGCTAGCTAATTGTTATTGATTTTCAGTATTTTGAGTAATACATATAATAACAGCATCAAAACAATTATAAATTGTGCAGTACTTCATAATTTTTAATGTTTTCAGAATATACATTCATTTTTTGACTCTCTAGGATATTAAATGTTTATTATAACATCATATATTTGTTATCTATTTATAAAAATGGGAAGCAAATGTTATTTATCTATAGAACCTGGAATACAATAGCACTTAAATGTATTGATGAATGTATGGTAAGCATATAAATAGCTTTCACTGCTGTAAAAAAAACCACAGTCATCAAATCATAAAATAGAATTGGGAAGAATTTTGGAAACCATTGAGTCTAGACTTTATGGACAAAAAAAACCCAACTGAAACCAGAGAATTAAATGCAAGGACTATCTCTGACAGAAAGAGAGAGACAGCGACAGAGAAAGAGACAGAGAGGGAAAGGGAAAGGGACAGAGATAGAGCACAGTGATGTTACTTTTGAGCACTCCTATAGTAAATCTCTAAAATTATAAGTCATAGAGGAGCTGCTTATAATTACCTGTGGAGGAAATTTCCATATAGGAAACTCTTATCACCAGTGAAGTCACAGATCTAAAACACAAACACACACACACACACACACACGCACACACACGCACACTAATGAATTTGGAATTTTGCCAATCTAGATGTTTGCACATACTCTACATTACAACCCATCCAAAGCTGCCAATCCTGTGCAATTTTTTTCCTCACACATTTCCATAAATTTATTAACAAAGACTACCCAATTTATTGAAAACCTTAATATTCTCCTTATATGGAGAGTATTCTAGGATAGTCTAACTAAGACCAGTTCCATGATAGTCACAGTTCAATTTAGAGACACTTAAAAGTCATTCAGCAAATAAACAAAAGGAGATTTACTTGGTAGAAGAATATACCATAAAGATTAGCACTGAACACACTGAGTGCAGTTGAGCTCCCCTACCTGAGCTGACTTCTGTGATCCACCATCCAATGTTCCAACATCACTTGCACATTAAAAGGAAGTTATGCTAACAGTCATAGTCTTCAGTCCTCTGAGCCAATAAAGTATTAATGATGGTTTCAACCCTTCTTGAGGAAAAATTCCCTAACTTGCATAAGGTTTGGAGTTAAATTATTGCTATCATCCCAGAGAAGATAGCACCCACACTGTGAGCTTTCTCAAGTCACTTAAACTCTTTTTGTCTCAGTTTCCTCACTTGGAAAATAGGAAAAATTAGAGAACCTATTCCATAGAGTTATTGAGGTCAAACAAGATAATTTTTAATGGGTTTGGCATTTTATCTGGTACATATATCTCCCCATACATATTTGTTATGTCATTAGAAAGAGGACTTTATGAATAACACTTTCTGTCTACCTGAAATAGGAAATACAACCCTATATCAATACCAGAACAAAATAATAGCACACATTTTGGCAGGAATAAGTGTGTATTTAGTTCTATTTGGACATTTACCAAAATGGAGAGGGAACTTTTATAAATTTTATCTGTACCTGTGGTCAGGAAAGGGTGCATAAATGTAAACTATTTAGGCAACTGATCTCCCTCTATTTCTCTGTTTTCTATGAAGACATACGTAGTTCCAAAAGTCACCAAGGATATTCAAAGTTCTTTCCTAAAGAGTTTCTGTCAGCAAATGAATGAGCACTGAAAACATTCTCAGGAAAATGTGGGAGAGGTCTGGATCTGTTTGATCTTAACCCAGACAGATCCTGACAGACAATAATTTTCTAGATGTCTGATGGGATGCATCAGGGAGCTAGCTGCTAAGGAGAATCAGAATTGGGAGTGGGGTGGGGGATCTCCATCAAAAGTGACATGTTTTATAGATTCAAGAATCTGGAAAAGATCTTATGTCACTGAATATAGCTTCCTCCTCTTACTGCTTTTACTGTTAAGGAAAATGATATCCAAAAAAATCAAGGTACTAATATATCAGGCAATAATAATCACCAAAATCAGAACTCAAAACCTGGTTCTTCTCAAACTAAGTTTAACCACTAACCATATTACCTTTGTGATGTGGACAAAACACTGTTTACAGAAGAAGTCAAAACCAGAACTTGAAATAATATACTTCCTACTAAGGAGGCAAAAAGTCTACAATCATGGCCCATTATGAAATCAAAGGCTTCCAGGACAGGGATAGCACACAGACAGCTTAGGAGTTTTCAGCTTTATCACTGATATAATTTTCAAGCATAATTGCAGAGCAAGTGATGTCTATTTATCCAAATTCTATGACTAATTTTCTTTGCAACTTTCCACAGACTTCATGACTTTCTCCAGATTTCCATTACTAGAAAATAGAACATTACCTCCAAAGACTTTTAGTAACATTAGTGACTTATTTGGTAAGTTACATGGAATAATGCAGGAGGAAATTAATGTGTCCATAAGCTCCTTGGAGCATTGCTTAAAACTTGATAGTACGATAATAGTGCTGTGAAGCCACCAGGGCTCTTCATCTTGTATCTGACATTGCCTTAATAATGTATTAAACAAACATGGTGTTTGGACCAGGAAAAACAATTGTAGGACAGGAGTGGGGAAGTAGAGAAGGGGAATTTTATTAAATGAGACAAAAGATTTATAGACAAATCACTAGAGAAAAGAAGAGTTATTGAGAATCATACATTTTCCAACAGGAATGGCCAGCACTATATTTTTTCCACAGCTTTGTCAACATCTATTACCCATTTATCTCTGTTATACTACTTATACAAAGTCATAGCCACTCAATAAATTAATTTCCATGGGTTACAGAGCTTAAGGTGAGGTCAGAAATCTTACGACATAAGTCATTAATTTATCCTAAGACTTCTTAAGAAATGTTTTTTTAAGAAACATCCCTGAATGGAGCAGCTAGGTGGTGCAGTGTATAGAGCACCAGTCCTAGAGTCAGGAGTACTTGAATTCAAATCCGATCTCAGACACTTAATAATTACCTAGCTGTGTGGCCTTGGGCAAGCCACTTAACCCCATTTGCCTTGCAAAAAAAAAAAGAAAAGAAACATCCCTGAACCAATAGGAATCATTTAGGGAACATATATTGTTGTATGTCTCAACTATTAATAAGTGTAATGAAATTAATAATATTAATAGCTACTATTTAGATAGTGCTTTAATGCTAATGAAGCACTTTGAATATACTATCTCATTTGATCCTTATACCAATATATGAGGTAAGGTCTATCATTATCCTCATTTTATCCAAAGAGGAAGTGGAGACTGAAAGAGGCTAACTGACTTATGAGGATAATACTGCCAGTAAATTTCTAGGTACGATTTGATCCCAGGTATTCCTGGCTTCAAGTACAGTACTTGATCCAATGTGCCACTGAACTGCCTCCAGAGGAACCTATGTGGTACAATGAAAAGGCTATTATCCTTCCATTGAGAAAATATAAATACAAATATCAGTTTTGATACTTAGTAGCTGAGTGAAGCAAAACCAAATACTTAACTCCTCTGCATCTCAGTATCCTTAGTATAAAATTAGAGAAATTTTATTTGGCCTTCAACATAAAGTAGTTGAGGAAAAGTCACTGAAAACTTTAAAGCACTAAATAAATGTTATTATTGCTGTTAGTTCAAATCTGACTAAAAATTATGTTCTTTTTCTAGTGGCTAATTCTAAAATTTTAATTCATGCAACAAACACTTATTAAGGGCCAAGCACTGTGTGAGATATTGAATTGAAAATAGCATATGACACAATTCCTATCCTGGAAAGTGCTAATTACAAATTTTATGCAAATAAAAAACCAAGGTGAAGCAAGGTAAAGATAAAGGAAATATCCAGACATAATACTAGAGTATCAACTACTAGGAAAGCAAGGTATCAGAGGAGTTAGAGTGCTTGCCTAAAATCAAAAAGACCCATCATCCTGAGTTCAAATTGCTCTCAATCATCACTTAACCCTGTTTGCCTCAGTTTCTTCATTTGTAAAATGAATTGGAGAAGGAAAAGGCAAATCATTCTATTATCTTTGCCAAGAAAACCCCAAATAAAGTCAGGCACAACTGTAAATGTTACCAGAGAGAGGGGAAAGGTTGCTTCATTTGGGTAATGAAATTACCAACTCTGACTCAGGGAGGTAAGAATGGCTTAAACTTTAATTTACAGGTTGCGCAAAAGGTTTACAAGTTATCATAAAATGTTCACAAGTTAGATTGTTTCAAAAAAGCAACTAGATAGTAAGTTTCAGGATTTCTGTGAGCTAAAGAGAGAGAGACTATCAGACAGAATTATTAGAAGTTGAGAAAAAGAAAGGCTAAAGTGAAAGCAAAAAAACCACTGCTTCCTAAAGCGAGAGAGTAGGTCAAGAGGAAATCAAGTTTAGGGACTTTAATGAGGTAAGAGAGATGACTGGGGGAAATGGCAAAGAGGATAGTCAAGTTAAGAAAGAGAAAAAAGAGAAAGGCAAGGCAACAGTCATAAGGCAGTGACTAGGCTTAGATCAACATAGATCCAGCCACCTGGACCTAGAACCACATAGGTCTAACAGCATGAAATCATATGCATCTAGTCTGGAGAAAAGAAGGGGGAAAGAAACTAGGCAGTAGCTGCCTAGTGGAGTCACATAGGAAAAAGAGCCCAAAGAGGAAGTACTTTTTGTAATGGGAGGAGCAAGGGCAGTGCTTGAGTAGTGGTTTAACACCTGGTGTAGATATGGTTTTTCACTGCACATGCTACAGGGGCAATGCTTAAGGAGCGGCTTAATGTCCGACATAAGGTATCATTCAGTGAACTTGCAATGTTTATTGCCTACTGAGCATGCTTGTCATCTGTTGATATTGTGCATGTTACTGCCCCAAGGACATGAGCAAGGTCAGACACATGGCCACTCTCCAAGTCAATACAGAGCAAAACAGTATAGGACTTTTAACGGTACAGAAAAAGCCACATGATTTGTTCTCAGCACAAAAAGATCACAATATTCCTCTGTCCTCAGAACTCCCCTACTACAAAACCACCCAATAACAACAATAAGAAGCAGGATCACAACTAACCCATGGAGGTTAGGTTAATTTTTTCCCCTAAAAGGCAATGAAACTATTCCTAAGCCTGAATTTATCCAGGTGACTAAGGCTCATATTATTGGCATAGCATCCAGGCTGCCTAAAAATAAAATCCCAACACAAAAGGAGCTCTTCAGATTTAATGTTGGCTGCTTATGGATAACACCACCATGACAAAGTGGGATGGGGCACAGGGTTAAATTCTATCAATATATCCTTTCTGAATATCCTTTCCAAATTATTCTTAAGTAAACCTATTTTTATTAAATCTTCTTGTTCAGCCTTTTTAGTTATATTGTTGCCAGAGAAAATGTGGCCAACTGGGGGCTTGCAGCTCACGGAATGAATTTACTCACAGCTCTTAGACCCAGAAGAGAAAGGCATGAACTTTAATACACAGGTTACTGCAAATGTGTAAGGCAGCGAATATCAAAGTACAGAGATTTGAACAGCAAAATGGGCTAGATTCCCAGGTCTGGGGGGATGGAGGAGAGAAAGATGAGCAAAAGGAGAGTTAGAAGGAGCAGCAGCCATGTCAGCCACCATAAGTAGCACATGGAGAGAGAGAAAAGTATGAAGAAGAGAAAGTAGGAGCTGTTGCAAGAGGCTTATGGCTGGATTGAGAACAACAGCCTGGCAGAGGAGGAAGAACTGTGCTTTTAAGGAAGAGAAGCTAGCATGCTGTCCAAGAGAGGAGGAGCCAAGAGATATGCCAAGAAGTGACCAACACCTTAATGTTATTGGTATCAGGCATGCACCTTCATGAAGGAAGAAAGGCTTGTGGTACTTGCTAGAAGAAATATAAGGGAGAAATTGGGGGGTTAGGATTGAGGTTACTCCTATTTTCAAATGAAAGACAGACAGACAGATAAACATTCAGTCAGAAAGACAGACAGATATATTGATAGATATATGGTGAATGGATAGATAGATGAATAGATGAATAAGTAAATAAGCAAATGAAATTAACATTTACTTGGTGGTACTAGTGGATAATTTACCTGTTTTGTAATATGAGTCGGTAGATCTGTCCTGGGTCCTATACCGTTCTTCTTTTAGATTATCCTCCTTGACAATTTTATCTTACCAAGTACCATGCATTTAATTATTATTTCTTTCAAGATAATTCCCCCATCTATACATAATAATAGGCAGCATTTATAGCACTTGCTATGTGCCAAATACTGATTTTTATAATTATTATCTTGTGTAATCCTTATCAACAACCCCAAGAGATAGTGCTATAATTTCCCCCATTATACAGATGAGGAAACAGACAAATCCTCTTGCCCAAGTTTGCTCATATATTGCAAGATTTTGAAGCAGGATTTGATCATAGTTTTCTCTGACTCTAAACCCTGCCAGGTATCTACTATGCCATTTATTTGTCCTAAGTCCTGGTCTCTCTCCTAAACTGAAGACTCACCACTAACTGCCTCTTAGACATCTCAAATTCAGCATGTCTAAAATGGAATTCATTAACTTTTCACCAAATCTTTTCCTTTTCCAAATTTCTTTATTACTGTCAGTATTTAACCATCTTCCCAGTGACTTGAGTTCACAGTTTTGGTTTCATCCTTGGTTTTTCAGTCAAACTCACCTTTACCTATATAATCTATTTTCAATCTTATTGTTTTCGCTTTTATAACATCTCATATATGATCATTTCCACTTTTCTCTGCTCAATCACTACTGTGTTAGAGATCCTTCTCCCCTCACACTTGCACATTTGTTTTCTATATTAAATCTCTTATCTTACCCATAGTAGAGAGTGGAAACTCAAAGTCCAAATTATACTTGTGATCTGTATGGGAATTTTGACATGCTCTATTTCTGACCTGGACCAAGTTTGCCTCTTCTCAAGCATCCTGTTTCCCAGCTCCCTGACCTATTCCATCAACATATGGACAGCATTCTTGATACAAACACTAGATCAGCTTAACCCTACTGCAGCTCAGTACTCTAGAAACTCAAGTGATATAACAAACTTAATATCCCCCAAAACAGGATTGTAGGTGTTTAAGGAACAATCCTGTCCAGCTTTGATATATATACAATTTCATTAGTCTACTGATTGGTCTTGCTACCTAGATCTATCCCCAGTTTAATCTATTTTCCATTCAATTTTTTTGTTGTTGCTGTTCAGTCATTTTTCACTCATGTCTGACTCTTGTGATTAAATTTAATGGAGATAAAGAAGAACAAGAGGTAGAAAACCTTTTTTTTTTTTTGGAGAACATACTAGAGTGATTTGTCATTTCCTCCTCCAGATCATTTTATACATGAAAACTAAGGCATACATGGTTAAGTGACTTTCCATGAGTCACATAGATAATAAGTATCTTAGGTCAGATTTGAATTCAGATTTTTGTGACTCCAAGGCCAGCATTCTCACCATCCAGCAATCCTCCACTTGGCTACCAAAGTGATTTTATTATAGCAAAGGTCTAACCACTTTACCTTCTACTCAGTAAACTCTATTGACTGCCTAACACCTTGTGAATCAAATATAAAATGCTCTGTTCAACTCTTGAAAGCCTTTTACAACCTTGCCCCTTCCTATTTTTCTAGTTTTGTTATACTTTGTCCCTTCCTCATGGTCTATGAAGCAGCAAAAGTAACTTTTTTTGCTATTCCACAAGCACAAAACACATTAACTCTGAACTCGATGCTTTTTCAGTGGCTGACCTCATTGCCTGAAATGTTCTCCATTCTCATTTCTGAGATTTCATGACTTCCTTCAAGACTCAACTCAAATCTTACTTTCTGCAGAAGGTATTTTCTAATGTTCTCCCTCCAACACTTCCCACTTCCATTGCTAATATCTTACTTCAGAGATAGTTTACCAGATATTTGCATCTATCTGTTATTTGCAGTGCTTAAATGTCTCCCCAATTAGAATGTGAGCTCCTTCAGGACAAGAGCAGTGTTCTTAGTTTGCTTTCTATCCCTAGAACTTATCATAATGTCTGACACAAAGCAAGTACTTAATAATGGGTTGTTTTCAAGCATAAATAGTGGAAAAATTTGAATAACTTTGTATTCTCCCATTCTGAATTTATATAAGCTCATAATGTGTGTGTGTGTGTGTGTGTGTGTGTGTGTATGAAACTGAAGTAATATTTCAGCCAGTTTCTCAGAAACTCTTAACTGTTGGAAACCTGATGGTATCCTGGTAGAACTTGGGGAAAGTACATCAATAACATGTAGCAGGATAGAAATAGACTTGCCAACCTTTATTAATTTAACACGTGAAATGACATCTGTGTCATAAAAACTTTTCATTATCTGTCTTGCTATAATAAATCACACAATTAAAAAACTTTGCCCAGTGTATCTCTGCCCCAAAAAGAATCTATCAACAGATACAAGGAAGCTGCCATATATTGAATATTGGAGGTATCAGTATTGCTACTACATAATGGTCTGAAGACACCCTGTTTTTCCCCTGCTTTTCCTCTGGTCCTAATATTGGCATATAGGATAAGTTGCATGATCCTTGAACCAATTTTTAAACTCCTTTTTTTTTTTAAGAATAGCATTAACAGGGGCAGCTAGGTGGCATAGTGGATAAAGCACCGGCCTTGGAGTCAGGAACACCTGGGTTCAAATCCGGTCTCAGACACTTAATAATTACCTAGCTGTGTGGCCTTGGGCAAGCCACTTAACCCCATTGCCTTGCAAAAAAAGCCTAAAAAACGAATAGCATTAACATTGTCATTCATTTGCTAAACTTAAAATAATATTTCTCATCTTCATAGGCTTATCTTAGGCAAATCTTTTGACCTATTTGTTGTTCCATTTCCTGATCAACAAAATCAATAAATATTTTTCACATTCTTATTAAGGACTTTGATAACCAGAATACACTGCAGAATGGTGAGAATAATTATTATTTTTATCTTCTTTATCTGAATGGGTCACATATCATAGGCTCACACATGGTAGTCCCCAAGTTCCAAATAAGAAAAAATATTAAATAAATTAAATAAATAAATATTAAATAGATCAAATGAATAAATATTAAATGAATAAACACCAATGGTGAATTATCTAAAGTAAGCCTGTCAATATTTTCCCTACAGTATTCTCAAACTCCATATTTTTGCTAATGCTTGACAAAAGATATTAATAAAGATTAAATTATCCTTATTCTTCCTTCAAACACAGATGAGGGATGTTATCATGGTGGGTAGACCCTACAATAAACAACTTCTCAAACTGTCTTTAAAACCAACTATGACTAAAAATTTACCATCCTGTGCTCAAGTTAATGAAGAATCTGAACAAAACCCCTACAGTTTGACTCTAGTATAAAAGATTTACAATATATTATCAGAGTTCATATTTGGACTCCTGTTCAATAGGACCTTCCCAAGCTTGTGATCAAATAATAGAACCTTTAGCAATCTCCAAACCACAATGAAACTTCAGAATAGATTGCTCTTCTCCTTCATTATCAAAGATCAAAATGACATCTATATGTTAGAAACAAATTGCAGTGTGTTCAACCTTGACTGATCAGATCAATACAACTTTGGAATACAACTATAGATGGGATACAAATAGTCCATGTGAACATCTGGGGTGTTTATCTAAATGTATGCATCTCATGTTTCCTTGAGACTCATTCTGCTCATAGAATTCTGCTCATAGAACATTGCACCTTCTCTTTTTTTTCAGAATAGAATTAGGGAAATAAGTTATAACAATTTGGTTTCACTTATCTAGAATGTTAAGGTATGAATATGGAAGAAAAGAAGATTTTTTTATCATAGATTTCATATCTTTATCAGTATAGTCCCAGAAATCTTCCCTTTCCTTGAATGGGAAGTAATAAAGATAATATGATAATAATAAAAACTATTCTAATCGCATGCAATCTTTTAGGATTTACACAAAGTTTATTATTTTTCTCTATCATTATAGTGGAATCTGAAAGATAATGTAGTTTAATGGAAAGTGGGTTTGGATTCAGCAGTATGAATCTGGCTTCTGATACTTATTAGCTATATGATCTTGGAAAACTCAATTAAATACAATAATCCCAATTGTTTTATCTATCAAAGGAGATTAAGAGAAATAGTGCCAATTTCCTCCACAGCTAAGTGACCTAGTACATAGCGCCTGGCCTGGGATAAGAAGACTCATCTTTCTGAGTTCAAATCTGGCCTCAGATTCTTAATAGATGTATGACCCTGGACAAGTCATGCAACCTTGTTTGCCTAAGTCCCTCAACTACAAAATGAGGTGGAGAAGGAAATGGCCAACCACTGCACCTTCTTTACCAAAAAAACTCTAAATGTGACCATAGTCAGACACAACACAGTTGAACATCCTATAAACCCAGACCTGTTGTAAGAAAAAAGTGAAATGATATATGCAAAGCACTACATAAATGTCAATTGTTATGAATAGGTATATTTCTACTTTTCATTTCAGTCTTTTCACTTTTCTCTACTTTGACAGGTGTCACCAAGTTAGCAGGAATCTTGCCCCCAAACCAATTAGAGGAAGGAATAGTTGACAGGATCATTGGTGAGGACACTACTCTTTGAAAAGAGTGAAACAAAGGAATAACATCTACCCTTTGTGTATTTTAGAAGTGATTTGGACCCCACCATAGTAATAAGCTAAATATAAACCACTCTATTTATTGGGAGGTCTAACTTTCAGTAACCTCAACCATCTGGACCCAGCCATAAATCTATAAATAACTGAAATGCAGTCCCTCAGGAAATAGCTCTTAAAAAGCACAAGTACTTTACAGGAGAGCCACCCTCAGGCAAAAGGGGGTTCTAACTGTGCATAAAAATTTAATTGAATGATTTAAAAAGCCTGGTAATTTACTTCCCCTTAGGTTGTAGAAGACTACAGGTTAGAGAAGGAAAGAGGTTAGAGAACTGGCAATGAGTCTGAGATACTTAGGAGCTGAATTAAATTGACTAGACCTTTAACAGTGAGGGGAGAGTTTGAAAAAGTAATAGAGGGAAGCTCATTTTATCTGCAATCTGAAGTCATCTGTAGGAATTCCACTTTTTGTTGGGAAAGCTTTTTCCTTTTTTTCAATTTCTTAGATCTTAGCTTTCCCATTTAAAAAAATAAATAGGGTACAATTAGAATTTTAAAAAGAAATTTAAAAAATCTTTAAGATCAGTGCTACAATACTATGACTCAAAATCAAATTAGAGCTATAAGGGGTCATTTAGTATAGGAGCATATAGGCCTATAAACATAAAGCACTATACCTACCAAAAAAGTACCAATACATAAGAAAAAGTTAAATGATGTTCAACATGTTTCTCAGGGGGTCAAAAAAGAAAAAAATTAAAATGATAAAAATAAAAGGTCATAATATTTAAACACTAAACTTTAGGTTCCTAGAAAATTCTAAGGAATGTCAGTTCTAACAGACAATCCTGAAAGTGGGTTCTAAAAGGAAATATCCATGAAGGTATAAATTACTTTTAAAAGAAACTGAGAATTTTTTCCTCCCCCAGGATGACTCCCTGACATTTTCACAATTGCTCAAGCAATTAATAATTTAATTAACTTTCCTAAATGGTCAAACCTACACAGGAAAAATATGGAGGATTTCCCTAAAATGGTCTCATTTAGCAAAAAGAAAAAAATAATCCAGAGTTCCCTCCATAGGAAGAGGACTGTGGAGTATGGAGCCAGAGGATGCCTGCAACAATACAAAAATCAAAAATTTGTACATCAAATGATACCAGGTAGAAATTGGTCAGAAATAAGGAAAATGTTTTGGAGAATAAGGATAATATAAAAATATGATGCAATAATATTAATAAAGGATTAATGTTTATAAGCCCCTTTACAAATATTGTCTCATTTTATACTCACCACAGGCCTGGGAAGGAGGAACTATAATTTTCTGTAGTCCTAATGAGCTACAGTCAATATTAACCCCCAAATTGGTTCTCTTATGCATCTTTGAGGTACCCAGAGAGCTCATAGATATGTCATCTATTATATCATGTAATTCGTTGACAACAATTATACATTCCATTTAATCCTTTTTTTGTGATCTCTTTAGGATATAAACCTGGTATTTCTGGGTCAAAGGTATGCAGTTTATTGTCCTTTTGTTATAATCCCAAATGATGCAATTGTATCTTTTCTCTTTGTTCTTTTTTTTTTAGGTTTTTGCAAGTCAAATGGGGTTAAGTGGTTTGCCCAAGGCCACACAGTTAGGTAATTATTAAATGTCTAAGACCAGATTTGAACCCAGGTACTCCTGACTGCAAGGCCAGTGCTTTATCCACTATGCCACCTAGCTGCCCACAATTGTATCTTTTCAATCTACTCAGAGGGTTGTTATGAATGAAGTTTCCTGTAAATCTTAGGGTGCTATAGAAATGCAAGTTCTTATTATTAGTACTATTATTGCATTACTAGAAATCCTTATCTACAAAATGAAAAGACACTTGTATTATCTAATTTAAGGCTTCTTGTATGCTTCAGATGAAATTGAATAAATAAAGCCCTTCCCAGACATAAGCCACAATAAAACATAAGACTAGTATCTTTCATTTCACACATTCCTTTTAAATCATCAAAAACTTGGAGACAAACAGAAATTGTTGGATCTTCCTGATGAAGAACTTGCTCAGCTATATTGACAAATGTCTTTAATAAGGGGCATATGTCTTACTCTTGTTTATCTGAAAACTTTGATTCCAAATATGAAACTGCCTAGTCATGCCTCATTTGTCTCAGCCTAGTGTGTCCAAAGTGTCACTTGATAATTGGAAAGCCCTTGATCCTTAATGATTGCTTAATGTATTCCTAAGCTTCACATAGGCCTCTGAGCTCCTCAGCAGTCTAGGAAGCCTCAAGTATAAACAACAGAACTATTTAATAGAACCATTTTGCTACAATGGTTTTATAATGTGACTGCATTTTTCCTTTAAAAAAAGGAATTCTGAAATGAACCCCTACTTCTAAGCTGAAGGGAGCAGAAGTTCATCCTTTTTGTCATATAAATGAGCTTCTAGTGGTGCTGGAACATGTCTGTTATGTCACAGATATTGGTGCTATATAGATTTTTTTTCTTTCTATAGTATCCTGCAACTTATGAAAAAAATAGTTGCTGACCTTGCTATAACAATTAATAACTTCATATTTTTATGGCATTGATTTTACCAGACTCAGGATTTCTAAGGAAATTCATGGTCATTTTTTGAAGGTGATATATCTTTCAGTACTGAATCTTTTCTCCAATAAACCATGTTGTGGATGTGATAATTAGCCAAAGGGGCATTTGCAAGATGAGAGAGTTAATTCAAATGTGTCTCAGAAACTCTTGAGTGTAGCTTCCTTTCTGAGACATTATAAATATAACATGAGCAAGTAGAGTACAATCCATCATTATCTGGATTAGGAAAATATGCTATTATTTCTCATAACTATTTTTATCCTCAAAATGTAGAAAATAAAGCAAGTAGATCATATTGAAAAATAATTAATTATTGGGTTCAGAGGTTTATTGAATACTTGAAGAAACCAGTTCAAACTTTTCATTTTACAGATTAGGAAACTGAGACCCAGAGAGGTTAAAAAGTTATTAAATAATAGAATCCAAATTTGAACCAACTCCCTTAATTCCAGATGTAGCACTTTTGAATAACAGTATAATTTGATAACTCTTTAAGGATTTTGAAGTACTTACCATATAGCTTCCCCATGAGACAGGGAGTGAAGACATCACTATTTTTAATTTATAAATGAAGAAATTAAGATTTAGAGATGAGTGACTTTCTCATGCCATTCAGCTAATACATATTTTAATCAGGATTTGAACTTGTCTCCTAACTCCAAAACAGATACTATTCATCTACCTTAAAATATGTATGTATTTTGTTCACATTAGAATAGTTAACTTGTAATCCAAGGGCTAGTCCTATATCCAGGGGTTACTCCTGTATCCTACCATTGACATGTTGAAGATATTCCTCCATTTATAAAAAAAAATGAATCTGATTGCTCATTCTACGTAACCAATTTCAATCTTTCTTGATAAATTGGCAGAGGAGTACCAGAAAGGGTGAAATCAAAGGAGCATTTAGCCTGCTTTCCAGTAATTTAGATAATTTTATTAGTGGTTTTGTTTCCCCAAAGATAGAACTGGCCTCAATTACTACTTCAGCATACTCAGGGGGAACTGACCCCAGTTGGAAAAGTGGGCATCTGACCCACTTTTTCATCATCTTTCCATCATTAGGTACATTAATAAATAGATAATCAGGCAAGTCTATTGTTGCACCATGTGTTGCCCTAAATCCCTCTCTCCCACTGCTCCCTTACAGATTAATATGTCACCATTCACATCTTAAAACAGTCCCCCTGCAATCAAAAGAAATTAGAAACTCTTTTATGGAACAGGAATTTTGTACACCCTACTTTCTTCCCACCTATAGAGCAATAGGCACAGCAGGATAAGGGGGAACTTGTTGATTATTTCATGGATATCCAGGTGGAGAACATAATGCACATCTGTATGGAACAAACCTCAGTCTGCTTGCACAGTAGGACATCTAGTGAGGAACACATTGAATAGTCTTAAGTTTCAGAAACAAAGTTTCTTAAGACAAAGTCACTCAATATCTTTGTTCAATACAGAAATGTTCATTCTTCTAATTGAGAAAATTCAAAGGTCCTAAACTTAGGTAGATTCACAGGGCTAGTAGGAGTATTAGAGAGAAACTTTCAGGGTTCATGAAAAACTGCAATGTAAATTAATTGTTTAAGAAAAATATGAATATTCAAAATTGGCTCACTTGGTACTGCTCAGTATCTCTTTCCATGATTCTACAGCAGAACAACTCAACTAATTCCTAGGAAAACTATCAAGCATCATAGCTTTCTTTACTATACCTTAGGGGCATGAAAGTGGCATATCACTGATTCGCGGGCAATTTATAAAGCATTCCTATATTTACCACGGAGGAGCAACTAAGTTACTTCCCTCTTTCCTTTAAAATGGCATATTGAGAGAATAATGTTCACCTATTCAGAATCTAAAGTTGAATAGTTTACTCCATTTTATTCTACTTTTATACCAGAACTAGAAATGGTAAGTCATGCTGAGGAAGTCAGAGATTTGGGCTGAAAGATTTTCATCCAAAAAAAATCTGTCTTAGAATTATCTGAAAATTGTTTAATGTTAGAATACTTTACCAGACTCAGCATGCTTCATTATTATTTTTTATTGGAATACAAAAATGAAATAAGTGCTTCTTCTAAGGTATGGGGAGAATCTCAGAGGTAGCCTTCACAAAGATATGTAAAATGAGTTTAGAAAAAGAAACATGATTGAAACTGCAGAATAGAGTTTTATATATCAAATTACAGATCATGAAACTATCATGCTATTCCAATTTTTCATATTAGCATAGAATTGATCATTAGATTTGAAGGTTTTGCCAGTGATGCAAATGTTCTAGTGGACTTACCTGACACAATGGTTGGTTGGTTCATTAGTTCTTGTTCTTCATTATTGAAGAATACTAAAACAACACCACTATATGAAAGAAAAGTTACAGTGTGCACAACTATGGCTGATCAGAACAATGCTTACTCAGATTGCTCTACCACAGATAGGCACAAATAGTCCATGTGAATACTTGGGGTGGGTTCTCCAAACTTGCATATCTTATATTTCCTTTGAGCTACTTCAATTTTGCCTTGCTCATAGAGCAGCCAAGCTGGTAAGGTTTGAGGATGGACCTCATAATGGGCTTTATACCTGTCATACAAGAATTGGCCTATCTGTTTGAATTGTCATAAGAATAATCACAAAACATCATGAATAATATATATTAATATATAAAGGAATTGCAATATTTTATGATGGAAAGAGTACGCATGGAGATAAAATAAATGCACTTTTGAAATTTAAGAAAAATCACAGAATCAAAGAATCTCAGAGGGACAAAGAACTCCAGAATTCATACACTTCAACCACCCTTTTTTAAAATAATATTTTTAATTTATAGAATAAAAGAAACATTTGCATAATATAGCATAATAAAACAACTTGATTGTACTTGAAACTGAAAATCTACTATGCACAACTTGCTATTCTTTTCAAATATAACAACAAAATTATCATGTAAATTTCTTTTATTTTTTTTCTTCCCTCCTCCTACTAGAGATGGCCACCATCAGACACACACACACACACACACACACACACACACACACACACACACACACAGATATACACACATACACACAAGTGTATGTATATGTGTTTGTAATTTCCCATATATACTTCTATTTATCAGTTCTTTCTCTGGATAAAGAGGCATCTTTCTTCTTATTTCCTTTATAGTTAATTTGGTATTTATAATAGTCAAAATAACATATTTGCTCAAAGTTGTCCTTAAATCAATATAGCTATTACTGTATATAGCATTCTCTTGCTTCTGCTCATTTAATTCTTCATTATTTCACATAAATCATTCCACATTTTTCAAAGATCATTGAGCTCAACATTTCTCTCTCAACATCCATCGCAATCATATACCACAACTTGTTCACTCATTTCCTAACTAAGGGACATCCTTGCAATTTCCAGTTCTTTGGGAAAAAAATAATTACTATAAACATTTTAGACATATAGGATCTTTTCCTTTTTCCGCTATTAATTTTTGAAAATAGACCTAATGGGGCCAGCTAAGGTGGTACAGTGGCTAGAGCACTGGTCCTGTAGTCAGGAGGACCTGAGTTCACATCTAACCTCAGGCATTAAAAATTGCCTAGCTGTGTGACCTTGGGCAAGTTACTTAATCCCATTGCCTTAAATAAATTTAAAAAAAATTTAAAAAGAAAATAGACCTAATGGTGGTATTGTTGGGTCAAAAGGGTTATAAATTATAGTTCAATTCCTTAATGATAGTTATTCACCAGTTTTAGGTGATAGCATTCAATAAAAGTTCTCCTTATCTAAGGGCTCCCACTGTGTAGCAATTATAATGTATCCATGATATCATAGATGATCAACCATAGGTATTGTAGTCAAAAACAATCATCATTCTATAAGTAGCATAGTGAAGCTTTTTGGAATTTAGTAGGTTAATTTTTGAATGAGAAATGATAGACATTCAGCACATCATCAGGGCCAGATGTAGAACCATTTTAGGTTGGTAGTAGTTGCTTTATTCTACCATTCTTTAAAGAAATTAAAGTCACCTCCATGACATGATAAAGAATAAGGGAAGAGCTTAAAAGGTTAAGTATGATTAATAGCACAGCAATATATAGTTAAAATATTGGAAAGGGAAAATAGTCACTTATAGAAATGGAAAATGTCATAAAAATAGACTGAAAATTATAGTAACTAGGACTTAAGAAGAATGAAGAAAGTAGAAAGTTGGTGCATCGTGGTAGGATTGAAAAGTCAAGTCAACAATGATCAAAATTAGCTTGCTTTTTAAGATGAAGGAGAGTTATCCGGGTATGGGAACCAGTGGAAGAAAAAGCAAGCATCAGTCAAGATAGAATGGTGTGGGAAAAAAGTTAGAAAACCTGAAAGAAAAATCTTCATTCCAATAAAGATATTAGTAGTGGAAGATATGGGGTGGGGGGGACACACAATTAGAGATAGTGTAATGCAGACAGTAAATAGGAACAAAATTTTGGGGTTAACTATGTCAAAATGAGCCAAAAGCTTCAGGAAAGCAAAAGAATGAAAACTCCAAACAAACCAAGACAGAAATTTTTCATCAATTGACAGATTGCTATTGTTAATATATTAGCCCAATGCTATAGAAAGGATTTACAAGTACTGATTACAGCCATTTCTGTTATTTAAAATACTCTCAGATTCTAGAAGCCATGCTCTGAAGGATATATATATATACATATATATATATATATGTGTGTGTGTGTGTGTGTGTGTGTGTGTGTGTGTGTGTGCGTGTGTGTGTATGTGTGTGTATGTTAGGGAAAATATCAACAGAAAAATATTTAGCAAGATATATATGTTTGATTTAACATGGATAGTACTTTGCAAATATGGTAGTTGAGCAAAATTTAACTATATTAATAGTTCCATTCATCCATGTGTAAGCATAACTTCAAGCACAGTTAAGTGACTCAAGATTCTCAGCCCTTAAATACTGTACACTAATTGCTAATGCAGAGTCATATCCATATAAAATTATGCAATAACATAGTAATATTGTTGGTAGTAGAGATGATAGTGGTGGTAGTAGTATTGATAGCAATTTTCTGTAATTATGTAAGACATTTTTAAGTTACTTAAATTTGTTTCTTGTTGAGTCCCTTTCTGGACTCCCTCAATCTTTTCCCAGGTGAGTGTTGAAGGGATGGGAGACAAGGAAGACAAGTTTCTCCCTATACATAAAGGTCTCCAAGGTCTCCATTTATTGAACCAAATACCAGTGCTTAAATATCCCCCCCCAGTCTCTAATCCACTCCCACTCCCATGGCACTTAGTAAGATAAGACTCTGGTGTTCAAGGACACCAGGTGAAGATAATTTACAGTGCTCACATATGCAACAATCCATAACAGTTTCTTATTCATCATCTTATTTGGTGTTATGAGGTAGATGGGGAAGGCATTATGAACTCTGTTTTACAGACATGGAAATGTAGGTTAATTGATGAATCCCATAGAAGGGTGAATAGGAATTTGTCTATCACCAAGATAGGTCAACAGTTCTTGTCACCGAATTAAAAAGTCTAAAATGCAGTTTCCTAAAGAATACATGCTGGACTATGTTAACATTATTTCATAAAAAGTTTGAATAAAGACAGAAGAATTCTTATAAAGTTTTCAGATGACACTAAGTTGGCAAGAATAGCTAACAAATTGGATGACAGAATCAGGATAACAAAAGTCCTTGACAGGCTAGAACATTGTGATAAATGTAAAACCTTATTCTTTGTATAGAGATCTTGTGGAGAGAGAATGTGAAATAGATGCAATGGAATTATGTAGAATTGACAAGATTTGAATAGTGATTAGCTAGGAAGAGAAGGAAAGGGAAGATCCAAGGATAAATCCAAGTTTAAGAACTTAGGAGAAGGATGAAGGTTCATTTACAAGAAATAGGGAAATTTAAAAATGAAGATAAGGAATTTCAAATTAGACATATTGATTTTGAGATGTCTATTTGATATCTAGGTGAAAGTTTCTAGTAAGAAGTTGGTAGTGATACATGATAGTTCAGAAAAATGATTAAAGTTATGTGGAAACTAGAACTACTGAAGCTAAGTTTCACAAAAGAATTATTCAGTAAAGGAAAATAAATAGAAGTGGTTAGTAGAACTAAAACTTACATGGGGCGGCTAGGTGGCGTATTGGATAAAGCACCGGCCTTGGAGTCAGGAGTACCTGGGTTGAAATCCGGTCTCAGACAATTAATAATTACCTAGCTGTGTGACCTTGGGCAAGCCACTTAACCCCATTTGCCTTGCAAAAATCTAAAAAAAAAAAGAACTAAAACTTACAAAAAACAAACATATAAGCAGGAACAAGCAAGTAGAAATGTCTTATTTATAATGATTTGCAAGTCTGAAATTAGCATTAAAAACATCCCAACAAATGTGTCATCAGGAAAAAAAATAAGTCACTCATTTAGGAGTGAAGGATAACAAATGTAAAACTAAAGGGTCATAGTGGTAGTAACAAAATCTTAGAAGACCAGAGCTGATAGTTATGATTCTTGCTTTTGGTACCATGGACAGAGATAGCAGGACAATTGCAAATATTTATGACTCATGTTGGATTTAACTGAAGCTGAGCCATGTTTCTTTTTTGGGGAAAGCATGGGAAAAATAAAGAGGATGAGAATAATGGTGGAATGGAGTTAGCCAGATCATTTGAAACTGACTGATATGCTAAGGCACTAAAGTCTTGCTTCTTATTTAGGAAAATTAGTTCAACCTCTGGGACTTGTGAAAGACCAGGACTGAAATGAAATTTCCCTAGAAACTACCCTCATGATTATGTTACTCTCTGTTTCCTTTGAGACAATTACTTCTTGGATTATTTCCTGAAGTCTTGTATCCATTTTCCCTTTGATTATGTTTCTTGTGTGTTGTGACTGCATTAACTGGGATAAATCTTCTATTGGGAAGAATCCATAAAAAATATTCTCTCTGAAGGAATCAAGGGTTATATCTTTAACACAGCATTTTTATGAGTCTCTGCTCTAACTCCTTTGAAAAGGACTTACATAAGGCCCTGAAGTGCTGCACTAGCATGTTGAGTAGTTTCTCTGTGGAAGAAAGACATGGACAAGAAGGGAGAAAAGGGAAAATTGGAGGAGGAAAGAACTAATAAATAAACTCTATATCTAAGTAAACAATTATTCTGAGGTATTGTTTCTTTATTGTTGTTACTGTTGTGTCTTTTTTTTCAAACTTGAAATTTCATTACTTCTATAATGATTGTTTAGTAAGAAATCTCCACAATCAATGTATATCAAGAAATTCTCAGCAATTTATAGATTTAGAGACTTTCCTGGAACACTGAGAGATTAATTTACTTGACCAGTGTCACACAGTCAGTATGTTCTAGAAGTGAGACTTGAATCTAGGTCTTTCTAACTTCCAATGTTTCTACTACTTTGAGATGCTTACTTTTGAATAGAGAGATATGGAAAGATTTAATATAAAATAATGATTCAATGGGAAAATATTGAGCCTTGTTTGTACCAAGTAATATCCTGGTAATTAAAAAAGAAATGGCTCAAATCTCTCTGAATCTTAAATCATGTCTTTAGAATTTTTTAAATCTGTTAGTATTTTTCAGCACAACCACAGTAGTAATACCTACTACCTAATAATGCTCTAGTAAATAAATACTTGGATGGATAAATAAACAAACCTAAATAGTTAACTAATTAAATTGATAATGAATGAATAGATGAGTAAATAGACAGTTGTTAGGCAGATTTTAAAATCTAATATATAACTTTAACTAGAAGTACTACAAATACTAGATACAAAATGAATCTAATAACAATGACTTCTTAAAGTAAATGTGTATAGCACAAAATTATGGGGAGACTCCTGACCAGCAGTATTTAATCCCTGTTTCAAACACTTAGTTATTTGGTAGAGATGAGGAAAATTGAAGTTTTGCAATTTTCTATGTACCTGTTAAATTATCTAGAGGGAGCTTATGTCACAAAACATATGACTTTGGTCTTCTTTTGCATTTATATGTGTGTGTGTTTACACATACATATACATGCCTATGTGTATTATCATTATGTTTGAAACTGATGAGACATGGTAGCCATATAGTTTTTGCATTCTCTTTCTGTAAAACACTCTCTCTGGTGGACGAATTAAACATAGTATTGATGCATGAATTAAGATCTTACTTCCCTGCATGATTCAGGAACACAATCTTAATCTGAAGGATTGTCTTTTTAATTAAAAATATTCCTTGGAATCGAGACTTAGGCTTCTGTGCTACCCAATCTTAGTCATCACTTGACTTTCTCCAAAAGGCTTAGAATCTTCAAACTTCAAGGAAATGTTATCATTCCTTTTGATTCTATTCAACAAACATTTATTAAGTTTCTCCTATATGCCAGAATTTCTGTCAATAAACTAATGAACATTTATCAGACATCTACTAGGCACCACGTGGTGAAAGGGAGTCAATAATGTTGAGTATTTGCATAAGGGAAGGGGATAACATAGTCAGACTTGCCTTCTTGGAAGGTCACTTTGACAGTTAAGTAAAGGATGAGCTGGAATGGAGAGATTCTGGAGAGAGTGAAACCAACCAGCAGCCTATTGGAATTCTCTAAGAAAAAAGATGATAAGGGCCTGTACCTAAGTGCTGACAATTTTATAAGAGATAATGAAGATATTTGAGAGATCTTATAAAAGTAAATTCACAAAGATTTTGGCAACAGTTTAGATATGAAATTGAGACCGAAAAAGAAGGATAATACCTAGGTTGCAAGGGTAATTAGAAAGAGTAAGTAACAGTAAGACAGAACTTAAGAAGAGAAGGTGTTGGTGGAGGGAGATGTTGATGTATGTGGTATGTATTCCAAGAATTGTGATAAGTGCCCTGTTCTGGGAATATAAATACAATCTGAAAGGCAACTGCTGCCCATAAGGAGTTCACAATATATTGGGGGAGGGAGATAACAAAAAGGAGAAATGTAAAACTGAAGATAAGTTGGGGAGAAAAGAGGTATCCAGAGCAGGTATATGATAATCAAAGTCTGCAGGATATCCAGTTGGGGATGTCCAATAGGATGCTGACTGGTGGTCATCAGAGAGATCACTTATGGATAAATAAATTTGAGAAGTATTAGCAAAGAGATAACAATTAAATCCATGACAATTTATGAAAGCACCAAGAGAAGAGATCCCAGGAAACAGCTCTGACAAAAATGTGCCAATCCTTGCCCTAAAAGAGCTTATGTTCTTTCCACCTCAAATTCTTATATTTCATATGTGCAAATCTGATACTGATAAATGCTTTACAATGTGACTATATTCTCCCATAAAGAATCTCTCCCACTCACACATGTTGTGAAGCACAACATGCGATATCATTAAGTCTGTGTCACAAACAAGGTCAAAAGTAGCTTAGAGTGATGAAGTGAACTGCTTCACACTAGATGAGTGGGAGAGCTGAGACTCAAATCTATATATTTCTGACCTAAGGTCAATGCTTGGATATCTCCACTACATGGAATTTTCAGAAGGTAAACTGTAATATCTTTATTGCAGATTCACAGAACTGAAATTTAGACTGAAGTGTTTCTGAAGCCTCAGAGTAGAGTGTCAGTATGTATGAATTTGAAATATGAACAGGAGCAAAGGATGCTGACTGTATGCTACTGTCACTAAAACTGTTAATTGAAAAGAAAAAAAACAGGTTCTTTAACCTTTATGTGCAGGAGAATAACCTCTTAAGGTCATCTCTTTTGTTTAAGCTTCAGAATGAACGTACTGTGATTTCTCCTTTTATTTTTTCAAAGGCTTTATCAAGCTAAAAGGAAATATGAGTACTTTATGACATCCTCTCTTTATGGACCAGTATTCTTTAGTCAACATAAAATGACAGAGATGAGTGTTTTCCATGACTACTTCTAACAAGGTTGGATTGAAATTATTGGTGCATTCTACATATATACCAGGAGTCAGAAACTGCATTGTTCTTATCCAGTTCTTGATTTATGCAGTTACAAGGACAAGATTGTCATTGAATGACATTTTAAGACATGTGTTTAACCTGCTCGTGAAACCTAAATTTATCTAAGATCATGCAAACATTTCAGCAAGTGTTGGTAGGAGTCAGGTTTTGAAACTGTTCCAAGCTGAATAATAAAACAGACTACTAGAATCTCAGAATTATAAGACATGTCAAAAGTCATCTAGTACAACACATATATGAGCAGGTATCCCAGTCCATCACAACTATTTGAAGAATTAGATGCTTTCTCAAAAGAATCAGAAAGTCATTGAATTGGTCATTTTTACAGGTCTATTGCTTTGTTTTAATTCACACAATGAAAGTATGATGTCTAATTTGAGGAACTCCAAAGAATAGGGTATAAGCAAATCATGGAGAGAAACCAGGGGATTCAGGGCATATCCATCCCCAGAAGAGGGAAAGAAACAAATAGGTATAAGTTATAAGGAAACACAGAGGATGTGGTTGCTATATTTTCAGTATAATAATCTCCAGGTCATTACTGGAGAAGTAAAGAGATCAAGAGTCTATGAGAGGCAGTCTCTTATATCTGAAATAACCAGAGATAATCAGGTTGCACCAAACTCTTGCTGCAATTCCTATAATATGGACAATTCCTAGGACCATGGATATCTACATATTTATCTACATATATCCATATATATATATATACATATATATAAGCACTCATTCTCATATAAACATACACATACATAAACATATACATACACACATAGACAGGTATATATATATATATATACACATATATATGTGCATATATAAATGTTTTGTTTTTTCTTTTATTTTTCTCCAATGAATGACCATAGCACAAATAAAAATATCCATTATACAAGTAAATATCCACTAAAACCTTCCAGTCCCTATAGGGTTTTTGGACTTCTCCAGGATGCCTTCCATCTCCAAGAAGTTCATCATGGTTGAATTGCATTATCCTATATGATTAAATCTGGCTGTTACTTATCTTTTGGTAAAGTATAAACAGTCTGTTATAGTATCTTTTGATGCTTTTATTGGACCCTCTGGTTGAATGGCAGGGCCATGAATTTCAGGGCCTCCATTTAAGAAAGCAACTCAGCACTGTCTTCTCCCCATTTTCCTATCTGTTATGTTGCTTTTGGACTCTTTTGTCACCTCTATAATGCCTCCAAAGTGGGTACCTTACCACAGTCAAGTTTCTTTTTATATTTTACCTTCCCCATTAGATTATAGAGACAGCTAAATGACTCAGTGATTAGAGCATTGAGTTCAAAATCAAGAAGTACTAATTCAAATTCAACCTCAGATATCCTCGAGTTTTGTGACCCTGGGCAAGTAAACTTAACCACTGTTTGCCTTAATCAACTGGAGAAGAAAATGGCAAACCATTCCAGTATCTTTGTCAAGATACCATGGACAGTAATGTTGTGCTATCAAGCAGAGTCAGATACAACTGAACAACAAGAACATTAGATTATAAACTCTTTGAGGACAGAGACTGGCTTATTTTTTTTTTTGACTTGTATTTGTTTCCTCAGCACTTACCGCTGTCTAGTACATGAAAGGTACTGACTAAGTATGGGGGTCTGCAACATCAAACTGTTGATTCACATTGTGATTCAAAATTGCAGATTTCAAAGTATTCCCATATCAAAAATCACTGCTCTGGACAATGGTCTAAATTACCAATTATTTTAATGGAATTATTAATTGATTTATTATATCCAAAATGAATGGAAAATTCTCCTGGAAGGAGACATGAATCTCAGCTGACCTTTCTTACTTTTGCACCCATGAATTCATTACATTATATTCTTCTTTACAATTTTGAGTATCACAGACTCAAGCCTGGTGTTCCCAATTCAGAAGGAAAAGAATGGGACCAGTAGGGTAAATGACTTTACATTGAGGTGGACCAGATATGTCTGGTTTTTTAGATAATTACCAGGAAAGCCCACGATGGCAACAACCAGCAATGAATATTTCAATTCACTTAATAATATATAGAGAATATAGAAGCAAAATACACAGGGTTACAAAGGCAGATAGCATGGGAACAGAGAAGGTAATGAAAGGGAGATGGGCAGCTTGGGAAAAGAATAAAGAGGTGGAGCAGCACAGATAGTCATTCTGTAATGGGGGACCAGAGTTGCAAGTACTTGTGCAACATGAACCCATAGCAAGTGGAAGATTGTGGGGAGTTTAGGGAGGAGTTAGGAATTTTATTTTTAGTGGTTTTTGATAGCCAGAGAGGAACAGATACTTATCCATGTTACCTTAATTTTATTTCATTATCATATCTACAATATCTCAGTTACCAATATCTTAGCATTCATGTACATAAAACTTTGTTAATATTTTGCTGGTCTTAATGTGAATGTCTGGAAATTATTTGAGTCTTATAGATCACAGGTAGCAGGTAGTAGACAAAGCCTCTGTTATATTAAGGCCTTGCTGACTTCCCCTAATGAAGCATATATTCTTGGAATGTGGCCTTAATTCATGAAACAGTTTCTGGTGGTTCCTATGATCCTTTAATTTATGAAATAGATAGCAAGTAAAATTTATCAGAGAGTTTGAAAGTTTCTTCTGGTTTTCTTTATGCAATCTTATTTTATGAAATTATTACCTTATACTAGCTACATATAAATTTCCTTGCTATACCAGTGGGAGTGGGAGTTGGAGAGTGAGAGCTAGTCAGGAGGACCAAAACAAGATACAATTTCTGGAATCTTACTATCATCTGATTTGAAGAGGAAAAAAATATGTGCATTTTGGAAGGGTGTAGAAGTCTTCTAACATGGAGAAAAACTGGGGTACAGTGAAAGGGAAGGACTTTTGCAAGAGTGTGTAGATTAAAATTTAGAAGACTGAGGAAAGGAGAGAGGAACTTTTGGAGGAGTCTGGATTGATATTGGGGGAGGAGGGAGAACTTTTTGTGGGGTGGATGAAGTGAGGGGGTGAGAGGGGAGGGATGAAGATAAAATAACAAGGATAGGATAAAAATAGAAGCTGAGAAAAACAGTAAGTAAAAATAAGATGGAAAGAAATTAATAAATAGAAATTAAAATTGCAAATGGGAATGAGATGTTAACAAAACTTTTTTCTTTGTGGTGAAATTGCAAGAATTGAGGAATGGCTGAACAATTCCTGAATAAGTTATAGTGCATGGTTGTGATGAAATACAGCTGTGCTGTAGGAAATGATGAGTTTGATGATCTTAGAAAAGCATGGAAAGATTGAAGTGAGAAGTCAAGTGAGAAGAACCAAGAGAACATCATATATACAGTAGCAGTAAAATTGTTTTGAGAGTGACTTTGAGTGACTAAGTAATTTTGACTAATATAAATCAATAAATTTAAAATAAGGGGCATATAAAGAAAGATTCTATTTTCATCCAGAGAAAGAACTGATAAATAGAAGTGTGTAATTATCAGTCAGTAAATCAATAAGGATTTATTAATTACCCACTATGCACCAAGCACTGGGAATACAAAGAAAGACAAACAATAGACCCTGCCCTTGGGAAGGTATCAAATAATGAGTGAGACAATAGGTAAACAAATATATACAAACAAGCTATAAGGTAAGGAGGATAGAGAAAGAAAGAAAGAAAGAAAGAAAGAAAGAAAGAAAGAAAGAAAGAAAGAAAGAAAGAAAGAAAGAAAGAAAGAAAGAAAGAAAGAAAGAAAGAAAGAAAGAAAGGAAGGAAGGAAGGAAGGAAGGAAGGAAGGAAGGAAGGAAGGAAGGAAGGAAAAAAAGAAAAGAAAGAGGAAATTATTTCTTTACTCCTCCCTGACCAAAAAGAATAGCTAATTCTATAACTCTTTAGATGTTCCTGGGAATTCATTTGCACTGTACAGTATTCAACCCAGTTTATACTATCACAATCAAATCAATCTACCATAATGTGGTCCTTCATTTCACTTTACTTGAGTTTACTTCACTTCATAGCATAGTGAATCTAAAATCTTTGGTTTATAGAGGTTGAAAATGAGGACCAGGTTAAGTGACAAATCTATTCAATTCAATTTACTTTTATTATGTATTTGTAAGGCACTATACTATGTCTGAGGATTAAAAAAGACAAAAATAAATAATCCCTCCTCCCCACAAAAGCAAAAAAATTGTCTCCAAGCAAATGTTTAGAATGATTTTAGCTTAAGGAGTAGCAAAGGGGAAAGCAGAGTATTTCTTTGAAATTGTGGAGCTACTATTAACTCTATAGGATCAAAGCCATTCATGATTAGCACTTGCCAATACTTTATAAGTAATTCATTCTAATAAAGACAGAGGAATTAACAAAAATATAAATTACTCAGCTTGACATTTAAAACCCTTTAGGATTGGTCTTCCAACTTGTCTTCCTCTACTTACTTCATGTTACTCTGTCATTGTCAATCAATAAGTCAATAAGGATTTATTAATTACCCACTGTGCACCAAGCACTGGGAATACAAATAAAGGCAAACAGCAGACCCTGCCCTTGAGAAGGTATCAAATAATGGGTGAGACAACCAATAAACAAACTATATACAAACAAGCTATATGCAGGATAAAGAGGAAATTTTTAAAAGAGGAAAGCATTAAAATTAAGAGGGATTGGTGAACAGAAAGGAGGCCAGTGACACTGATCTAAGAATATGGTGGGGGGGAGGGTCATAGAATAAGGTGCAAGAACACTAGAAAGGTGATAGGATCATAGATTAAATGGAACAACTAAATGACCCCAGATGTTATTCTCTGTTCTGGACATTCTAGCTCCTGTCTTCAAAATTGTCATAGACCATCCTCCATGAATAAAACATCCTCCTCCCTCTCCTGAAACTCATAACTTCCTTTTTATACCCTCTTATGTGAATACATATAAAAAATTTAATGTCCCTAGGTAGTTCTCTTTAACTCCTCAAATGAGCTTATATTTTCTTAAATATTACAGCTACCAATCTGGCCTTAATAAGTAAGATCTTCATGGGCAGGAGCTAATTCCTGAGGACAGTAAGACCATAAGAAAGCATTTAATAAAAACCTATTTCACAGATTGAAATTAGGGGCAGCTAGGTGGCGTAGTGGATAAAGCACTGGCCTTGGAGTCAGTAGTACCTGGGTTCAAATCCAGTCTCAGACACTTAATAATTACCTAGCTGTGTGGCCTTGGGCAAGCCACTTAACCCCATTTGCCTTGCAAAAAAAAAAAAAAACCCTAAAAAAAAAAGAATGAAATGGAATTGAAGAGTATATTCGATTCTTTAAGACATCTTATTGCTATACTGACTGTTTTGTGAGAAGGAGGACACCAGGGGACTATGATTTATTTGGAGCAGCTAGACGGCAAAGATAGAATGCAGAATCTGGAGTCATCTTCTGGTGTTCAGATCTGGCCTTAGACATTCAACTTGCTGTGTGATCCTGGGCAAGTCACTTAACCCTATTCTCCTCAACCCTCATTTGTAAAATGAGCTGGAGAAGAAAATGCCAAGTCACTTTAATGTCTTTATCAAGAAAACCTCAAATGAGGTCATGAAGAGTCAGAAATTATTGAATAACAAAAATTAAAATCCATCAGTCAGTGGGTACTATGCAAAACTAATGCTTAGAGCTTAGAGGTTAACCTGGGTCACAGAGCAGGTAAATGACTTGCCCAGTCACAAAGCTATGTTGTGTCATAGATGCATCCAGTTCTTTCTTGACTCCAAGGCCAGCCCTGTTACAAAACTCTCCCTCTTTCATGCAGATCTTTTTTCAGATGAATAAATTTGATTTCACATTTTGAATGTCTAGTACAATCAAAGAGATATGATTATAGAATCAACATAAAGTATTTACAAGTATTTATTCAGAATACCAGAAAGTATGTTAAATGCTAAGGATACAAATATGAAAAAAGAAACAGTTCCTTCTCTCAGGAGGCTTACATTTTAATGCCAGAGATCACTTGTACACTTGTGCATATATAAATGTGACTCAGGACACAAATCTGGGATTTTTATGATACCCTCTTCATTGATGAGGAGAACAGTGTCCTATTCCTTGGTGAGAGGTTGATTTAGAAAGAGATTAGGAGGGGGGAAGTCCTAGTCTTTTGACTAGGACTTTGAAAGAAAACAAAAACACATCTAGATTTTCTTTTAGGAACAGGTCACAGGAAAGAGAGGACCCTGGGAAGAAGCAGACATTTAGAGGAACCTTGAACATGAAAATCCCCTGTTTTCAGTTTGCCACAGGAGGAACTTTAGCAATTTTCTCTCTTGGTGAGCTCAGGAGTTTTTTCTCATTGAATTGAACTATCTTGATCCTAGTGGGAGAGTCCAGATTTATCAATTTTCATGGTTCAACATAAAATTTTAAAGTTTCTTTGATTTGCATTTTTATTATATATCTGAAGCATTTTTCATAAGATTGCAAATAATTCACAGCATAACTTTGAAAACTTTTTGTTCATATTCTTTGAACATTTATGCATTGGGAAATTGCTATTAGTCATATATAAATATATTTTTTTGCTGTTCAGTCATTTCAATCATGTCTCTTTGTGACCCTATTTGAGGATTTTTTTTTAGGTTTTTGCAATGCAAATGGGGTTAAGTGGCTTGCCCAAGGCCACACAGCTAGGTAATTATTAAGTGTCTGAGACCAGATTTGAACCCAGGTACTCCTGACTACAAGGCCAGTGCTTTATCCACTATGCCACCTAGCCACCCCTATTTGAGGATTTCTTGGCAAAGATATTGGAATGGTTTGCCACTGTCTAAGACCAGGTTTGAACTTAGGTCTTCCTAACTTAAGACTCAGTGCTCTATCCAATGTGCCCCCAGTTAATAAAAAATAGATGTGTATATGTATGTATTAGGTACTTAAATATGCATATGTACACATGCTTATGTATGTATATATACCTATATATTCAGACATACTCATCTTGTATATTAAATTCTTATCCCTAATGTGATCATCACACACACACACACACACACACACACACACACACACACACACACAAACACACAGACAAAGCATTAAATAAAGTCCATTGGCTTCCTAGTGCCTCTGTATTCAAATATAAAATATTCTGTTTGGCATTCCAAGTCCTTTCAATCTAGACTCCCCCTTTCCCTCCAATGTTCTTTTAACCATATACTTACTCTTTGATCCAATGACATTGACCTGGTGTCTGTACAGCGAAGAAGACTATTCATCTCTTGTTTTCAGGCATTTTCGCTGGTTGTTTCCCCATGCCTGCAACACTCTCCTCTCTGATTCAACTATTGACCTTCCTGATTTACTTTTAAGTCTCAATTAAAATCCCACTTTCTGCAGGAAGCCTTTCCTAAATTTTTTAATCCCAGTACCTTTTCTTTGTTAGTTAGTTCCTATTTAACCTGCCTATTGCTTCCATTTTAAAATGTGTCCATGTGTTGTCTCCCCCATTAGATTATAAACTTTTTGAGAGCAATGACTACATTTTGTTACTTTTTGTATCCCCCAGAGCTTGGTGCAGTGTCTGTTGTATAGTGGGCACTTAATAAATGTATATTGATTAATTATCAGAGAAAATTGATATAAAACTATTTCCCTTCTTATAACCACTTCCCTTCTTACCCTAAGATTGATATCTGTATAAAGTTTTTCAGTTGAATCTGTCTCTTGCTTGGTTAAGAATATATCTCCTAATTATAGTTCTGAGAAGTATATGATCTACTTCTCTTCATTTTTATTTTTTTTTTGCAAGGCAGTGGGGTTAAATGGCTTGCCCAAGGCCACACAGCTAGGTAATTATTAAGTGTCTGAGGTCAGATTTGAACTCAGGTACTCCTGATTTCAGGGCCAGTGCTCTATCTACTGCACTATCCACTGCACTACCTAGCTGTCCCTTCTCTTCTATTTTTAATAGTATGATCTTTAATATTAAGCTTATTAATGTATTTAGAACACAGTCTGCATTTACAAACAATCATGTGGACACACTCATAATCTACATGAACTATACATCTATTTTAAATGCCAAATATATACAAAATTAACATAAGCTAGTTCTAGCATCTGAAACAATTGAAAAGCCATTTTGAAAAGTGGAACTTGATATAGAGTTATCTTCTATGAATTCTTTCCAGCTTCTTTAATGCTGGCTGAACTCTTTTTCCTTTGAACTGTTAGAGTGCCATAGCTAGCCAATACACACACTTAAACACGTAAGTGTCATAAGAACTTGATGTCTCTCTCACAAGCTAGATGTTTAATTGATTCAGGACAAGGACAAAAGATTAAAATAGTTCTGCATGCCCCTTGGCTCAGAACAGGACACAGATCAGACTCTGAAAGCGTGTGTACCTGTGATCTGTTTGTATACTAAACCTCAAAGTCTAGAGTCTGATTCTAAAACTAAGACTTTAAGCCTACCCAGGTATTCTTCACTGAATTGAATTCTTGATGTATCTAACATCCAAAATCAATTTTTTTCCCTAATTTTGAAATTTCAACAAATTGCAGAGGGTGGTAATAATGGAAAAGCAAATGTAGGGAATTCTCATTTAATGAGAACAAAAAGTCTTTTAGAGGTTTCCAACATGGAAAATTCCCCCTAGGGAAATGAGTGTGTATTTTCCCTTTTCAATTTATGAACAAACTCAGAAAGCTAAAGCAAAGAACAAGCAAATATGTTGGCCTAACTTGCATTGCAAATGTATCTTAATAGAAATAAATTATCTTGAAATGAAAATTTATTTTGAGTCAGAAGTCATTTTTTGAAAGATCCACAATTCTAATCACTCAGATTGATTAGGTAAAATGAGCAGTGGATGCATTGAAGTTGGGACATTTGTAACCTTGATTATTACAAGTAATGATGTTTGACTTAGATATGATGCTATAACTTGCATATAAATTGGATTTGAATAAGGGGTGGGGGTGCTATGTTAAATCACCAACTTCACTTTCTCCTCCAGAGTCATCTGGATCCAATGACCAAGATATCAGAACTACTGGAGGCAATCAGGGTTAAGTGACTTGCCCAAGATCACATAGTAAGTCTCAACTTTCCACTGCACAACTTAGCTGACCAAATTGATACAAGTGATCAATATATGACTGGAGGTATTTTCTAATAGGAAGGAGGGGGGAGGTACTTTATAGTAGATTAATGCATTTATTTATAGTAAAATATTTACACCATTTAGGTGAATGATAAAATTTCTGAATTTTAAGAATATGAGAAGTTCATATTCTATCACAGTTATATATGCATACTCTGTGATATGGGGTGAAGGAGAGAGTAGATGCAGGTTGACAATAAAAATGTTAAGTACATGAAAAAATGGTTGAATAACCAGACCCAAAGTATAATGATTAATGACTTCATGTCAGCCTGGAAGGAGAATTATAATGATTTTGTTCTTCATTGGTAGGAAGGAACATTCATTCTCTCCATGCCACTGTAAGAAAATTAATTAATCCATACCCTGGAGTATGGATAATGTTGTTTAAGAATAATGAGGGGAAGGGGTCCAGTTTTTTGCTGGCCTCCTTTGGCCCCTATTCAACAGTGATCCACTATCCTATGGTCAATACTGAGAGTTGCTGTCCCATAGAGCATGAGATTGTGAATTTTACTCCTGTGAATTTAGCTAGAATTCCCAGATGAAGTGTTCCAACACAATCGTAAGAGGAGTAATTAGAGTCACCTCTCTTTCTATCTCTGTCTTTTTCTCTGATGTCTCTGTCTCTGTCTCTGTCTCTCTCTCTCTCTCTCTCTCTCTCTCTCTCTCTCTCTCTCTCTCATTGTATGTCTCTCTCTCTCCAACATGGTTTTATCTAGAAAGGCTGAAAATTCCTATATGTAGTCTCAAAACTGGAGGTGGAACCAGAAAAGGAAACAATTACTTTTTTTTCATCCCCAAATTAAGATCTGTCTCTTCTCAGAGCCTTGACTGAATTTCATGTTTCTTCTCTAGAAGATTTGTTGTCTAAGAGCCAAGCTCTTTTGACCAAGGAATACTTTCAATGAGATCTAAGATTTTGTTTAAGTATTGGGAAGAAACTACACCATTTTTTTTTCTGAGTATAAGAGGAAAAAAATAAACTTAGATAATGGGTTTAGGGCATTTGTTCGTTTGTTTGTTTTTACTGAGGTAAGGGAATGTTCTCACCAGTTCTCACCAGTATGAGAGCTGTCAGTGTAAATGCTCCTTCCCAATGCCAGTGCAGACTGGCAACTGCTCTATTACTAAAATTTTAAGTTTCCAGAGTCATTGGAAGATAAAATGATTAACTTTTGGTCACACAAAATATGTGTCAAAAATATGATGCAAGTTAGGCCTTCCTATTTCTGAGACTAATCCGTTACCCACAAAATAGTGCTACTTAGCTCTTCTGGGTTATATTGTCCAACAAAAAAATTGGAAAAACAGAAAGATCAAGAGTCTGAAATCTTGGAATTTTCAGGGGCACAGTGATTACATTTTAATAAAATAAATTTTCATTCTGTTCTAGTTGGATATTCTCTTTAACAGAAATAGCAACAGAAGTTCTGGACAACAGTGGGTGTCTAATCTTTTAGCTCTTCTGGGTTGTATTGTCCAACAAAAACTTGTTAAGGACCACATATAGAATTTAGTATTTATTTATGATTGCAAAACAAATACAACCAAAGAGTATAATAATGATAAAGTATAACAATGTCATATGAATGGGCTTTGGGGTTTATCTGGGGTCCATAGCCCCTGGTTTGGACACACATGTAGGATATATAGAAATGGGCACTCCTAATGAAGAGCTAAAACTTGGACAAAGGGCAAAGGACAGAGTTATTTCTATGTATGAGTTATGTGTGAATCAGTTATTTATAAATCTTTGACATTATAAATGTTTATTAATAATAGTTTAGAAAGTTGCCTTACCACTGAAACTTAAAATATATTCCAGTCAATCTGTCATTTGGTACAGCAATCTGAAGTTAATCTAACATATTTTATATTATAGATTTTCTGCTTTTGACATCAAAATGGTATACATATATAACCTAAAAATAATAGAAGTAATAAACAACATTCAAATTTTATTCAAACAAGATTTTTTGTGGGGTAGGGAGGGTTTGAAATTCAACTTATTTTTCAAAAATATTCAGTTACTTTCCAATAGTTAGTGTTACCCACAAGAAGATTATAAAATCAATGAGAATGGAAATTTTGGCTTCTTCAATTTTGTATCCATTCTGTACCCAAATTAAATTGCATTACACATAGGTATTTTATTAATATTTCTTGAATTAATTGAGTGAATAAATAATGCAATTGTAGTTTTCCAAGATTATTATTTTAGTGGCAATTCCAATTTTATAGAAATAAGATGATTGTGGCCACCTACAATTTCAAATAGACCTTATGGATAGTCAGTGACAAGAACTTTCATTTCATCAATCACTTTCTGACAGTTAAAGTATTTTTTAAATATGGGCTGGAATCATCTAACTTTAAAAAGAGTTCTCCAGTACATGGTACCTATGTTGACAAATAGAGTATCTATCTTGCCAATATTTACCCTTCCTATGTTAGGATCCCTAAATTATTAAAGGACGTTAAAGGATCTTGGATTTGAATACAAGGATTATATCAGATCATTAAAAAATTTGCAAAACGAAAAAGACAGAGAAAAATACAAATGTTAAAAACCCAGGTGCCATCCTGAGCAGCTGTAAGTGGGGAGACATATACATAGGGAATGTTAAGAAAAGGAAAGATGTCAGGGTCTTGAGAGAAAGATATAGAAGTATGCTACTGTGCTGTTATTGGAATAGTGAAATGGAGAAGCAAATATATGGAGTACTGTCATGACATTTCTGAATTTATGACTTACAAAAAAATGCTAATAACTCCAAAATCAAATTAAAAAGTTTCCCCATATTCTAGCCTACCCCCAGTGACTTAGTGGAACTTCAGAACAGTCACTAAGATTGTGCTAAGGGGAGGCAGGAGAATGATTATAATGTATTCCTGTCATTTATCTAGCACATTGAGAGGCATCCTCATCCTCTTTTTGAATTTTCCCCTAAAGAGTCCTTCCCCATTTGCCACCTCAAAAAGGTGAATATTGCTCCTATTTTTATATGAGTAGCATATAGTGACTGTATTGGATTTCATTTTGCTATTTACATTGTTTTCATATATATGTCATTGATTTGTGATTTTATTGGTTTATACCTTAATTAAATGATTTTGCTATAGGATTGATTACCCTTGCATGATGTTGTAATAGAAAATATTATACCAGATGGGGGTCAGGCTATAATTTTCACAGTCTATTACACAAGCTTTACACTGAAGATTGGAAAAACAGCAAGATCAAGAATCTGAAATCTTGGAATTTTCAGGGGCACAGTGATAATATTTTAATAAAATAAATTTTCATTCTGTTCTAGATGGATATTTTCTTTAACAATATCACTAATTTAATGAATCTATCCTGTCACAGGCAAGAAATAGGCACATATTTCTTACTAGGGGTAGCTATACTATTAACCTTCTTGCCTTCTCTCTTCTCACAGGGCTGTAATTATTGCCCTCTAATTCCCACCCACCTTCCTCTCCCAGTAGTAAAAATAATAAAAAGATAGTAGGCAAATGAGAGAAAGAAAATGACAGTTCCAATAGGAAACAGAGCCTTTCCATCCAGGTAGTCTGAATTTGCCTCTAGGGATCATCTGGACCTTTTTTGAAGAGCACTGTAGGCCTCTGGAGAACATTACCACAGGCCTGCATAGACTTGTTCATTAGATTGGTTGTATAAAGAATGAAAACCAAAGATACATGATCTTCGGGGAGCAATAACCCTTGGGATTCATTATACCTAGTAAGCAAAATAGTTTGCAATGAGTTGAGCTACTAATGATTAATAAGAGAGGGGGAATTTCACTGGTCTGGAGGAAAGCTCTGCATGTCTGCCCTCTGAGATTCTGCCTCCAAATCAAAGTGTTTGCTACTGGAACAGTCAAAGAGAAAAAAGCCATTAAGATCATTACCCTTCAAGCAACAGTCAAAATTGACTTTACAATGCAAAGTTAAGCTTTTGAGAATTTCTTAATGTCTTTGAAATATTTAATTATGCTAAAGCACCAATATCTATTGAGTTTTTTCAAAGACAATTTGAATTCTAAAAATTAGGAATACTTATTTTAAAATTAACTCACTTTAATGCTCCTTGAATGATTGCATAGAACAGTCCTAAGTACTGTAGAGGATACAGGAATGCACAATTATCTAGGAGATATTCAAGTAAATATTTCTTATTGGAACACAGGTAGCAAAGGAGAAGATAGAAAAAAAAAAGCATCCCCATTCCCATCTTGCAAGCAGAAAAAAAATAGACTTCAGAAAGTAGTACACAAAGGTTTAGTCACTTTATTCATTGGACAGTCATTCAGGTTCCCCCTTTAGGTGATTTACTCTTAATTTATACACAATTCTAACTTCACTATCTGGCTTCCTTAGCCCATAGCAAATTTAATGATTAAATTGAACCAAGGAGGTGCTTGTTATTGGCTCACTTGGAATAAATTGAAAGGAATAGAGGTAGAGTTTTTCTCCTTTCTCCTTTAGAGAATATTCACAGCAGAAGGGTCACTCATTCAATGTGTCTTCAGTCCTCTGGGGAGAAAAGTGCATTATACAAATTAGAGCTACAATAGTTTTTAGGTCCTCCACATCCCTACCTAGGAATTCAATTTTCTAAAATTCCAAAACTGAGATTTGAAAAAAAGAAAAGGGGAGGGAGAATTAAAAATATAAAGTATTTTTACAAATCACTTTCAACTCCAAACTTCTTTCAATCCCTTTTATATCATTTCCTTCTCCTATCCTTTTTCTCGAAGGTAGAAAAAGCTAGAGGTTTCTGGATTTGTTTGATCTAAGGAGATTTTTCAGAAATAAGAAAAGTATAGAAAGAGTTTAGATCATCTATTGAGTTTTCCACTGATTTAATTTATCATTTTTTGTTGCTCAGTTGGTTCAGTTTTGTCTTACTCTTTGTAACCCCAGTTAAGGTTTTCTTGGAAAAGATACTGGAGTGGTTCTCTATTTCCTTCTCCTGATCATTTTACAGATAAGGAAACTGAGACAGGCAGGGTTAAGTAACTTGCACAGGGTCACACAGCTAGTAAGTGTAGGGGATCAGATTTGAATTTAGGAAGTTGAGTCTTCTTGACTCCAGGCTCAGCACTCTACCCATTGTACCACCCAGCTGCTTGATTTGTCACTAGTCCTTAGAAAAAGGTATTGGGAACTTCAACACTTCAACAACTGGTGATTTCAGCTGTATCCTTGGAAATTACATTAGAGTTGGAAAGCACCTTAGTAGCCATGTATTTCAGACAAGAAAAGGAAATTGAAGCCTAGATACCTTAAGTAACTTAAGTCTCCAAGGTCACATAGTGACTTACCACTCCAAATCCAATATGATCATTGTTTCCACTGTGCCACACCATCTCTTCATTTCATAGATTACATCATCTGCATACTTTATGAGTTATTATGTTAAAACAAAACAATATCACCCTAAATGGGCAAGTGGCTGGAATCTCTCCATATTAACTAATTTGATCCTTGGGCATAGATGCATGGTCTGTCATTGGAATTGTGCTCAATGTTTTTATAGAATGCTATAGTTTGCCAGAGCTATGTTTATAAGGATTCAGGCTCACCTCCTGATAAAACTGCAGAGTACTATTGCTAGAAAGGAGCATGGGTAATAATCTTCTAATAAGATGGAATAATAATTCAACTTGCAATTTTATAGGGAACTCCTATGGAAAGTAGAAACTGTCACTGCAGTTGTACATAGTCTGAGAAATTTCCCTAGAAAATGGAAAGCTTAACTGATTTACCCCAGGTCACACTATAAGTATGTCTCAAAGAAAAAATTTGAATCCAACTCTTCCTGTCTTTGAAGTCAGGTCACTACCGTGTTATGCTGCATCATTATACTAGAATACTATCAATAGTAAATTTCATTCCCAAGAAAGGAAATGAGTCATGATCTAGATCTTTCCAGAATTTGTTTCAACTGATAATTACAAAATAAAAAGAAAAATCAGAGAAAGAAAGTTCCATTATTAATTTTTTTTAAACTTGAAAATTTGTAGTTGGATTAAGTTTTATCTATTCTGACTCTATTTTTATGGGAAACCAATGGCGACTACCTAACTCATCTCAGAGTTGAATTTTAAAAAGAAAAATGACTTCTAGACTATATATCACAGAGTCAGTGCTTCTACTATTAAGTCACTTATTACTTCTGTATTGGCAGGAGTGAACAGTGATAACTGCTGATCATAATGAGGTCTCTGAGGCAATGCAAAACCTCTAAGCATCCTCTGAATCATCAAAGAGGACCTGAATTATTTTTGGTACAGTTTTAGCATGAGAAATATTTTCTTATATTTAAATTCTCTGAATAATGATGCCCTGCATGTGAGATATGCAGATCCATGTCTTCTACACATTTCCTATGTTCATGAGGTCACTCAATGTCAACTCAATTTTCTCATCAGGAAATTAAGGAGATTGGACCAGGTGACCCCAACAGCCCTTTCAACTCCAGCATTCTATGATATTATTATAATGACTTTTTCTTGCAACTAACATCACATTTAGTGATAACCTTTGCCAATATGAACTCCATTCTGTTAACAAGGAATTTATAAACCGAACTTAAATCCAAAAATGTGATTGCTGTTAAACACTTATTTTCATATACTTCTATTTAGTCACAGAGAATCAGGTAAACATTTGAAGATTTCTAATAGGGTGATCTGAAATTCACATGAGGCAATATTCAGAAAGAAGGGCAGGAATAATACTTTGTGACTTTATAGATAAGGAAAAATGTATCTATCAACAAGCCTTTTAATAAACACCTACTATGTGACAGAATAATAAATACAATGGAACTAAGATCTCAATGCAATTAATTTGAACTCATAGGTATAGCTAAAACAATATAGAGTATGACTCATGTCTAACATTTAGTGTTATAAGTGTATACTTTTATTAAAAAGGAACAGATTAGATAAAAAGATAGTAAAATAACTTTGCATATAGAGAAAAATTCCCAAAAGGAAATCCATAATCAGTAAAGGATAGTATAGTCAAAGAGTCTATAAGAGTGGCTAAACAAAAGAGAAAAAGGAAAGATGCTGTTTTAGGTTTATATTATAGTTTACCTGGCAAGAAATCAGGAAATTATTGAAAAGTAAATTAAACTGCTCACAAAAAAAAAATTGTATGAAGAGATAGTAGTGATATGTTGCTACTGTAATTTCATTTTTATCTTGAAAGGGGACAGGATCTGGACCTACAATTCTGACTTCAAGGAATTCTCATGTAAGGAAACTCCCTCTACCAAATCAAATAAGTAATTCTTCTTCAATTTAATGCCTTTGAAAGTTGGTAAAATTCCTTAAAACATTAAATAACTTGACAATAATCACGTGCATTCTGTTTCAGGGTTGTTATTTTATCAAAGATGTTTTCCTTTAAAAAAAAAAAAGAAACTGAGACTCAGTAGCTTGCCCAGAGTTACACTGGAATGATTTGAACTTGGATCTTTATATTTCAAAGTTTAATACTCTAACTACTGTGCCACATGCCTTCACTTTAAGTTTTATGTTCACTTGTTAAATATCTTATAGAAGGGATTTCTTTTCAGACATGGGTTTAGATTAGATGGTCAGTGATGACCTAAACAACTCTGAAATTCTTTGTTTTTGATTTCTTTTTCTAAATGTTTTCTATATATCAGTATTAGTTTTATATAATGGTACATGAGGCAGAAGGGTCTTCAGATTTAAAAGACCCTGCCTCCAAAAATCTCTATTTTCAGCAAAATATTCATGTTAAATAATGATTCCTTATTAGAGAGAGTTCATTGGGTCTGTATTATTTTTCAGGGCTGTACTTTTCTATTGAGTAGTGTGCATAAGCAAGATATGTGGAAATAGTTTCATATGATATTTAAGTGGCTAATGATTTCAGCCCCTAATATTCACTTCTTGTTGAAATGCATCCATGGAAAAGGATTTATATCAACTTGAGCATACCATGATCTGCATATCCAAAAAGATGAAACTCAAGCTATCAGACTGAATCTTTGAAATTATCCTTTAACTATAGGAAGAAGTGTCTACTAAAGAAAAGAGGGTCCACACGTAGAGAAGGTTTGTCATTGTGTGTGGCTTTAAAGAAAAGCAGAATAGACATTTATAGCTTTATTCCCCCTCCACCTTTCTCCAAGGGAGATTTTTTATTCCTTCCAGGACAGAAAGTAGGAGGTTGGGATCAAAGGTCATCACTTTACTATCATCAGAGAACTAGAAAAAAGCAGAATAGAAGTAATTTTTCTCTTTCTCTAAATAATGTTCATGTGGGACATATGATTGGGCTTTATCTAACTTCTATTCATGCTGTCATTTGGGAGGAAGGGAGACCCCAAGTTCTATAACTGAGTCTTGGTGCATTTCTATCTAATGCTAGTTTCACAACAAATATACATAAAAAATAGGAAAGAAACCCATTTATCCAAATCATAGCAAAACAGAAATCAGAAAAGGATACATAGGATATTTCATACCAGACAATAGAGAGAAAAGGATCTCTTCCATTGGGAGT
Source organism: Macrotis lagotis (assembly GCF_037893015.1). NCBI lineage: Eukaryota > Metazoa > Chordata > Mammalia > Peramelemorphia > Peramelidae > Macrotis > Macrotis lagotis. The sequence continues at coordinate 473,961,390 of NC_133666.1, read as the reverse complement.
TGCATTGATTTAACCAAGAGAGAAAGTGTTGGGCCTCCTATAGAGAAAAACTCCCTGAATTCTCTAGAATAGCAAACTAAATATATGAACATAATGGAGATTACTGAATCTTTCCTTCAACAATCTAAAGTGGAATTGGCCTCTTCTGACTTCTCTCCAAAATCAGAAAACTGACTAATACTTCAACAATATTTGAAGCTTGAAGCTTCAAAGGAAGCATTGGCCCTAAGAAGTCCCAAAGAAGGATTCCTACTTGAAGAATGCCTGAGTAGCCATGAACAAAAGTTTTCAACTCTCACCAATTCTGTTCCACTTCTCATATAGGGTAAAGCCTGAATCTCTATCAATAAGGGAAAAGTCCCATACCAATAGACTGTGAGACAGAAGTTATATTCTTTAATGGGAAAATATGATTTTATATATAAGAAACTTATTTATACATAACATAATCTATTGCATTGATTATAATCTAATGTCAATTGGAAGATTGGAGTAAATTAACCAGAGTAAAATAGAAAGATTTTTAAGGAATTATTTTACTGATGCATTTTTTATTTGCAACATCTAACAAAATATCTTGTAAAAAAGGGGTGGCTAGGTGGCGCAGTGGATAAAGCACCAGCCCTGGAGTCAGGAGTACCTGGGTTCAAATCCAGTCTCCCACATTAATAATTACGTAGCTGTGTGGCCTTGGCCAAATCCACTTAACCCAATTTGCCTTGCAAAAACCTAAAAAAAAACAAAACTGGTAAATAATAGTCAAATGGTAGATGATTACTGAATAAGACTAGGATTTGGAGCTGAATAACAACAGGTTGGGCTCTGCTATTTATAGTTTGCAAAACCTTGGACAGGCCACTTCATTTTGATAGGCCTCAGTTTTCTCAACAATAAGGTAAAAAATTGGAATAGATAAATTTTGTTCCAGCTATGAACCCATAATCAAATAAACTTAGAGTTATAATCTGGTCTGGAATAAATTAATTTGCATGATATGAAATTATAGCTACTCTTAAGGAAGAACTAGAGTTAATGAATATTCATTTAAATTAATTCAAAAAGTGTTATTAAGGTACCTAATATATGGCAGACACTAAGCAAGATTCTGTAGACACAGAGGCAATAATGAAATAGTCCCAGACTTCAAGGATTTTAGACCCTTCTGGGGGATACCATGCATATAGACATATACATACACACACATAAATTCAAAAACCTACACACAATAAATAGTAATTTCATTGATGGATGGATTAGGTAGGCCCTGCAAGGAGGTGGCATTTGAACTGAAACTTGAAAAGATTTAGGGATCTTAAATGTCAAAGAAAAGAAAGGAAGGTATTCTAGCAACAGTGGAGAGTTTGTGCACAATCATAAAAGTGGGAGAGGGAATGTCATATAGAGTGAAATAATACAATTCAACTGAAACATAGGACATACCAAGGGTAGAAACATGAAATCAATCTAAAAAAATAATTTGTAGCCAGAATATGAACCTACCTAGTGATTTGCCTTTAAATATTAAAGAGACAATTTGGTTGGTTTGGTCTGAAGGTAGAAGGGGAGGATTGTTTTCATGTTTGCTTATTACTTTTTTAATTTTCCAAAGGCAACAGTTAACCACAGTAAATTCTTGAGGAATAATGTAAACTGACCTCTGCTTGCTTTCAGAATATCAATTATGCAGTTTATTGCTTTTCAACCTATTCCTATCAGTTACTCTCCTTGGATTTTGACTCCATTATTATCATGTATCAGCATTAGGTACCTTCATTCTCACACTTTCCCTAAATTTCAGACTTCCTTTTGTGTGTCATGGTCTTCCCCCATTAGATTGTAGGCTCCTTGTGGGAAGAACTCTTTCTTTTTCTGATTTGCATTCCCAGAAATTATATTACTGTCTGACATGAAGTAGACATTTAATAAATATTTATTAAATGGAATTAAAATTGATTAGAACATGGGAACAGTGGATAGAGCACTGGGTTTCAAGTCAAGAAGATTTCAATTTAAATATGATCTCATACATTTATTAGCATTATATCCTGAGTACTCACTTAATTTCAGTTTTCCTCGATTTCCTCAACTATAAAATGGATGTAATGATAGCACCACCATCCAGGGTTCCTATAAGGATCAAATGAAATAATATTTGTAAAGTAATTAGCATACAGCCAGAAACATAGTAGGGACAACTAGTGGCACAGTGGACAAAGCACTGACCCTGAAATCAGAAGTACCTGAGTTCAAATTCAGCTTCAGACAATTGATGCTTTCTAAATGTGTGACTATGAAAAACCCTGACTGCCTTGCATCCAAGGCCATTTCTAGTCATTCTGATTCATATTAGTCCACTGGACCCAGAAGACAATGAAAAAGAAAGTGAGACTGATGACTTAGCACAGCACCCCCTCTGTCAAATCCAGTTCACTATTTTGTCATGGCATCACTTCCATGATGTCAGTGTCTTCTTTGAGAATGAAGGACCAATAACAGTAAAAATCTAATAAATGATTGCATTCTTCTTTCTTTCCAATTACGACACTATTGCAATAATCTAGGGCAGCTTGGTGGCACAGTGGATAGAATGCTGGACCAGAAGTCAGAAAAATTAGTTCAAATGTAACCTCAGACACTTACTAGCAGTGTGAACCTGGACAAGTCACTTTTGTCATGTGGAAAATAATCTGAAGGAGAAAATAGAAAAGCACTCTAGTATCTTTGCCAAGAAAAGTCTAAATGTGGACATGAAGAGTCAAACACACACACAAAAAAATAACTGAAAAATAAAACAATAATCTAGGTGATATATGATTTGAAAGTTGCAAAGTACCTTAGAAATCCTCTATTCCAACTCTTTATGTTAATATTATAGAAGGGACAGTTAAGTGACACAATGGAGAGATCACTGATCTGGGAGCCAGGAAGAATTAATTTCATATTATGACCTCAACAACTTGACACTAAGTTGTGTGACTTTGAAAAAGTCACTTAATCCTGATTGCTTTGCTTGAGAGAGAATGTGTATTTGTGTGTGTGTGTATGTGTGTGAGAGAGAGAGAGAGAGAGAGAGAGAGAGAGAGAGAAGAAGAAGAAGAAGAAGAAAAAGGAGGAGGAGAAAGAGAGAGAGAGAGAGAGAGAGAGAGAGAGAAAGTAAGGCTGAAAAAAGGTGCTATCTAGCCTAACCCAACAAGTTAATGGTAGAGTTGTGCCTGAATTTGTAATTTACCCTATTCCAAATTGCTAGATTCTACCACATTGTCTAAATCTGTTACTGAAGGAATCACATATAATTTTTTTCTTTGTTTAGGAGCCTCTCTCTCACCCATCTCTAAACATTTATATTTGGGATGGCAGGTGGGATAGAAGCTCTTTCTTCACTGCCAATACATGCCCCCTCCTAAGCTTTGAAACATCACAGTACAATGAGATAGGAAGCAAAGCAGAGAAAGTGACAGTGGTTGTGGCAGCCATGTAACTATAGCATGCTACCAAGGTGCCAAGAGTGATAGAAGAACCCAAAAAGTAAGTTCAAGTGGTAGTCTCCTCCATACCCCTTTCTAAACTATCTGGGATTTTTTTTCCTAAGTACAGTGGACAGGTAGGTGTGCAATGAATAGAGTGCTAGGACTGAAATCAGGAAAATCTGAGGTCAAATTTGGTCTCAGGAATTTATTATCTAAATGACCTTGGACAAATCAATTAACTTCTATTTACTTCAACTTCAACTATGAAGTGAAGATAATGATAGCATGTACACCCTAGGCTTGGTGAGCATCAAATGAAATGTGTGTGTGTGTGTGAGAGGGGGGTGGGGAGAAGGAGGGAGGGAGAAGGGAGGCAGGGAGAGAGAGGGGAGAGAAAAAGAGAGAGGTATTTATATACATATACATACATCCAGTACTTTGTAAAGAACATGGCACATGCTTATTGTTTCCTTCTTTCTTTCCTTCCTTTTTCCTATTAAATAAATATCGGTGTGTCCTTATAACCTTGAGAGTCAGATACTAAGTCCTCTGTTTATAAATTGAGTGTTCCTATCTTTTTAATCTTATTATATCTTCATCTCCCACACACATTCTAATCTCTAGAGTAAAATTCCATTCTACATTTCCTATTCCTTGCATATGAAATTCCACCTCTTGAATCTGTGCCTTTACACTGATTGTTCCCTCTTCTCCTCTTTCTTAACTTCCCTGTCTTCCTTCAACATTCATCTCACACTTTTATGTCTGCAGGTAGAAGATACTTTCCATCCACACTGTTACATATCCTGTGAAAACCTGCTTATTTATATTTAGCCTTGTCCATTAAAAAAGGTGAGCTCCTTGATGAAAGGAATCATGTTTTTACCTTTCTTTTTATTCTCAGTGTTTAACACAGTGTCTATCACATAGTAAGCATTTAATAAGTGCTTCTTAACTACCTGTTGAGTATCAATGTGATCTCTGCTCTGACTTTTTCACTTCATTTACTACTCAGGACCTAACCTTCATTCTTGGCAACTCCCAGCAATCACATAGAACATTGTATATCCAGACTGTGAATGCAGTACCTCAATTTTCTTACAGTAAGCTTCTTGAGAATATAAACTGTATTTGGTAAAGATGTGTATCCCTTACAATTCTTAGAATGGTGTGTTGCATGCAGCAAGTGTGTGATAAATATTTCAGTTGAGTCCTCTGATGCCTCTTTCTGGAATGGAGTTAACTTATTTTATCTCTAGTGGCAAGCATAGCATGTTGCATGTAGTAGGCATTTGATAAATATTGTTGCAATGAGTTGAGTTAATAAAACTGAATTCAGAGGAAGAAACAAAAAGCTAGAGGAATCATGGTATAATGGATTCTCCCAATAACCCAGGGAGGTAGATGCTATTGATGCAAAGAAATGGAGAGAACTATGAATACAGCAGAAACAATAACTGTAATCTTAAATTGCTGTTAAATCTTGTTAAATGGGTAGAGGTTCCAGCTCTTGAGATGTAAACTGACCCCCTATCGATTGTATCCTTCCTCCTCTTGACACTGTTCATATCTTGTCCCCCATTTTCCCCTTCACTAACTTTGATCTAAATGCTGGCATGACAGGAAATGACATGTTGAACTTGAGGGTCAAGCACCTTGGGACAAAAAGGATCAATATGTAGCTTGCCATTGAAAGATTCTTAGCTTAGGTGTAAAACCACTCCCCAAGTATCACCTTCTCTACAACCTACCATAGAAGGGTATTTAATAGGAGCAATATGGGCCTTTCATTATGTGGACATGTTAAACGAAGCCTCATGACTTCTTGCCCCACCCCCTTCTCTCCTTCTCTCTCTCTCTCTCTCTCTCTCTCTCTCTCTCTCTCTCTCTCTCTCTCTCTCTCTCTCTCTCTCTCTCTCTCCACCTGGCCTGTCCTCAGGATGCTTACTGCTTCTCTTACTAATTTTTGCTTGTGTACTTTGTAACAATATTTTGCCATAATAAAAATCCTGAGCAGTTTTAACATCCCAGATAGCTGCAAATTCCTTTGCCTTTTCAGTGTCCTTAAATTGTCTGTCTTCAATCTCTAAATCTTTATTAATCGGCAGCATTTATGGTGAACCAGCCAGGATACGTCTCCATCTCGACTTAGGAACTTGTCCAAGCTCAACAGGTGAGAAGCACAACCCTTTCCAGACCCAAGATTCCTAGAAAAGTAGGAAAATTAAGTTGAACCTTTCTAGACATCCTTCCTGTTTGTCCCTTTGCTTGTCCCCAGGGTAAATGTGGGAGAAGATTAAGTTGTGTGTGTTTCCGAGGGCCAACAAAGGTGTACATCTGGGAAGGGCAGACGGCATTCCTGTCAGGGAATTGCTGTGTTCATGAGATTTTGAGCCCATAGTAGTGTGGTTTTTGTCTTGTATATTCAAGAGGGAATATACGCAAAGAAGGATATTTGGCTGTATGTCCAATTAGTGTGTTATTTGCTTTTCCAGACGTCTAGGAATGAATCTTTAGAATTAAAACATGGGGAAAACTTATTTGGTACCAAAGGCTCCCACCCACCTACCCACCCAGGTTGTGTACTATTTCATTGGAAGGAATTAGACTTGACAAAAGCTAGCTTTGTTGGCATTAGCAAAACACCTGAGTTCCTGGGTCAGGTCAGTGATTCTTTACTGGAAATTCCACACTAATCTCTCTGGATCTGCTCAGACATTTTTTCCCAAATCAGAGCAGATATGACTTAGCCAAAAACCTTCTTACTTTATTTACTTTCCTTCTTTCCTTTCACTCTAGGGATAATGGGGGAAGCGCAGTGTCAGTTGCTGAGAAGACTGTGTTTTGTGGTGTGTGTGTGTGTGTGTGTGTGTGTGTGTGTGTGTGTGTGTGTGTGTGTTGGGCATGGCCCGAGAGGGGACTGCTATGTTGGGCATGGCCTCTGAGATGCCTGCTGTGAATTGGCACCCCTACTTTTGAGGGGGATTCTGTGACTTTTTCTCAGAGCACTGAAGGGTCAGTTTGTAACAAGGTTTCACCTGTTTAAAATTCAAATCAGTGTCCTTGCTCCTCTAGGGAAACTGGCAGCCTTTACTCAGTAAGCCAGAGAGACCTTCATAGATCTGGTTGACTTGGTTCATAATTTCCCTTACTCAAGAATGGCAAAATTCTTATCTTTGGGTTCAGCTTGTACTCTCTCTCTCTCTCTCTCTCTCTCTCTCTCTCTCTCTCTCTCTTTCTCTTTGAAATGCTCTCTCTTGCTCTCTGCAGTTCCTACCTTCTCTGGATGACTGCAGGGGTAGGGATAGGAACAAAAGAAAATTCTTACTTTTTAGGACCTAGAAGGTTTAACCAAATCCCAGCTGGAATGCATGCTTCACTGCAGGAGGGTAAGATCTCACCCCATTGTTTAAGATAGGGTATCCTGTGCCTTCTTCCCAGTTTAGGGAGAAAAGGAGCTAGGTGAATGCCTTTTTTTTTTTCCTTTAGACATACAAGTGGTTACAAATTCTAAGCATTCCCTTTGAGAACTAGAGGAAGGAGAAGGGGAATTAAGCATATTCATTGACAAGTTTCATGGTCAATTAGTTAAGAAAAAGGGGGGGGGGAAATAACTTTTTCTGGGACTAGGAAATTCAGATTTCATCTTTTGATTAAGCCTTGCTAATAACTAATATCTCTGATTAGAGTAACTGGATTTGAACTCTGTAAAAGTAAGTTAAGAATGCCTTCAACAATATAAAGAAATTATTGATTGGTTATTTTAAAATCTTAATGTACATATGAAGTTCCTCAAGAAGTTTTAATTGATTCTAAAAAACATTTCCTGTTTTGACTGATCTTAATTGGTTCAATTCAAAAAATATTAATATAAATATATGTGTATATGTGTGCATTTAAAATCAATTGAACATTTTCACAACTCTCCATTGGCCTGAAGAGATGGAAAAATGTTTTTATATTTTGAGATTTTGGTGCCAGCCAGAGTGTCCAAAAATCTCACTTTGGTATCTGAATCTTTTGTACAAAGGAGTTGTCTCTGGGCTTGTGTCCATATGTCTAAACTGTGTGTGTGTGTGTGTGTGTGTGTGTGTGTGTATAATTCAAGTCTGAAATAGTTATAGTTACCTGAGTTAAATGTTACTCTTTTTAATCTGAGTTTTGAATTTAATTATTTGAAAAAAGCTAATTTAAAATTAGGTAATTAAAAAGATTGGAGCCTACCTCTTTCCTAGGGAATTTTATACCATTTGATCTCAATTAGGAATTCTAAAAACTAGATAGCTGTCCTTTGAATCAAGTTAGTAAATCAGATTTAAATTAGAAATTTGTGTTTACATTTGGAAGTATGTTATAACTTTTGTGTTATAATGTTATAATGTTAAATGCCTATGTTAATTAAGATTCTCTTGGGTTTAGAAAAACAGAGCTAATTGTCACTTATTGTTTTATTTTTCCTGGAAAATTAGTGCTAAATTCTTCTCCTGAAGAGCCTACCCTCAAGAGGCTTTGCAAAGATGACTAGAAGGCTTTGAAAGGAAATGTCCCTACCTTGTGGTTAAAAAAGAAAAACTGCTAAATCAGAGAGTAATTTAGTCACCTTTGAGTTCAAAGTATTTGGAAGTCCTGTAAATCATATTGTCATGTAATCTATGTAAAATCGCATTGGTTACCTAATTGAGTTTTATTCTTCTTCATTCTTTCTGTATAAAATGCCTCAAAATTTTGTATCAGGGTTGTCATTTGTAAGGATGCCATCCACCCATGGATTATTGGTAAAATCCTAGAGGATAAAGTTTCATTTGTAAACTAACCTTATTATTCCATTTGTAGCCTAAGAAAATTATGGTTAACATGTTACAATTTGAAACCTTGTAACATTGCCTAGAATCCATGACATGAATAAGAGTTAATTGGAGTTTTGAAAAAAATTATCATAAGATCGAATCCTTGGGAATTTTCAGTTTCTTTTGATCATTGTTTGGTTTATCAGTTATGAGATATGCTTTTACAAATTTGTAATTTGGCTATCTCATAAGAACATATATGCTATTTGAATACTATAAGAGTATTTAAGCCTAGAATTAACATGTGATTGTTTTGAAGGGGTAATAAGGGAAATATCACAAATTATGATCCCTTCTGGGATAGATCTGAGGTTCATGCTTAATATAATGATGGAAACATTATTTTGTAAAATTTAATAACTCATATTAATTGACTTGAATACCTGGTTGTTCTTGCTATTGTTTTATTGCATTGGAATCAATAACACATGTTGGAAATTTAAGGTCACCTAAGATGTTCTAATGGCTTTAAAGAATTCTGAAAGTAATAATTTATATTTTGATGATAGCTGGAACTTAAATAAGTTTATATATAGAAGTTTTAACTAGATATGTAAACTTGGGACTAAACTGTGATTGTTTGCTTTGAAGAAAAAACACCTAGGTAACATGAGGAGAATAAAATAATGATAATTTGAGATTTTTCTATGGCAATCTCTAGCTAATTGTTATTTGAGAAGTTGGAGATGATGAACAATTCCTAGCCAAAGAAGATGTTTAGTTATTTTAAACATAGTTAATAACTAGATGGGTTCATTGCAAAAAGTTGTTTTTATAAAAAAAAAGAAACAATACTCAGCTCTAGATATGAGTTGGGATTGTTTTGTTTTTACCTATCTAATTCTGTTTTCTATATTTCATTTACAACACTGTCCTTAGGTACATGAGCAATGATTGATAGAATTAATTATAATTTTTCTCTGGATCTCTTTGCTAATACCAAATCCTAATCACAGTCTGTATACTGATTCCTTTAGTGTTCAAGTTACCTGAAGCTTGGGTTATAGGTAATTGCTATTTTATAATATATATTGATAATTGATCTGTCTGATACCAAGTATGCTAAAATAGAAAGATAACAATATGCCAATAAAGCCATTAGTCCTTTGGGGTTTGAAATTAATACTGCAGTTGGAGTGAGTGGTTTTGAAAGAACAATCCTAGCCTCAACTGGGGTAGGATTCTTTTAAAGGAATCCCTCACCTGGCAGCTCTGGAGCCTAGCTCATTGGAACTTTACCTTCTAGATCTTAAATAATTAACAGGTATTTTGTCTTGTCTTTTTTTAACATAGGATATGATTTTTTTTATCACAATAAATTACCTTAAGGGAAAGCAAATATCAATATGGCCACTTATATCAGGATAATGCCTATTGGTCTATTTTTTTAACTGATTTAAAGGAAAGATTCAGTCTTCAGCTAGAACTTTTTGTTCATTCTAAACATGGTCAAAGATAAAATAAAATATTTTGTTTCAAATTAATGTTGCAAATACAAATCTGTATTATATTGGCCCATGTTCTTATAAAACGGTATTCTGATACTGGCTTAAGATCATAAAGAATAATTCTTGCTCTTTATAGACCTTCTAAGTTTTTTTCCTAATTATAGGACCTCTGTTAAATAACTCTGTTAAATTATCTCTCTCTGGTTTTTGCTTGCTCATTGGATCCCTTATCAGAATAATATTTTTTAAAGATAAAATAAAAGCATAAGGTCACAAAGAAAATCACTTATATTGAAATAAAGATTTCATTTTTTTCTCTTTCAAGTTTACAAACTTCCTGAAATCTTTACAGAATTCTCCCACGAATCTCAGGTTAAGAATTTCTAATTTAGTCCAACCCTCTCGGTTCATAGAAAATTATAACAATAGCTAATACTTAAATAGTAAAACTTTCAAAGAATTTCCACATATTTCATTTGATCTTTGCCACAACCTGGAAGGTTGGTATTATTATTATTATTATTATTATTATTATTATTATTATTATTATTATTATTATTACCATTTCACAAATTAAGAGTCAAAAATAATGACAAGAGTCTAAGGAGAGATTTGAACTCAGGCTGAGAGCACCTGCAGAAAGTCTAAGCTAATAAGCTGCAGAATTAGAATTTGAACTCATTACTTATGACTTCAAATCCAACACCTTCCTCCCATATTTTCCTCCACAGAACATATCTTCTACTGAATTGCTCAAAGTGAATCTAATCTATCTTTAATCAAAATTTCTTGTAAAGAGCTAGAACTCCATCAGCATCATGATTGACACTGTACCAGAAGATGGAAAAAAAAATCAGGATGACAAGAAAAAAATCCATATATTATATATCCTTTTGCAGTATTTCAAAAACCAAATAATTTTGAGAAGGTTGCAAATCCATAATGCTATATCATTATAAAAGTAACTGTTTCCTAGAGAAAGAAACTATGAGTTCCACAGTTAAAGGAAATTTTTTCAACAAAGAAACATGCTTTTTAAAGTAACTTCATAAGTAAGTGACTGGCAGATACTAATTACACAATTCCTTCCTGGTCCTGTAAAAATTTTACTACAGCAAGATGAAAAAAATAATAATAATTTAAAAGTAATATTCACAGTTGTGTTTCTACAATTTGTGCAAATAATCAGAAGTCAATTCTTTTAAAAGCTCTTTGATAACACACATTGTAATGCAGAATGTATGTCACTTCTACATAATCAGATGAATTTTTGTTTGCAAATTATAAATTATTCAAACATCTCCTTATTACTGCTGTGTGGAAATTTATTGTGTCAGGAAGGATGAGGCTAACTTCATTTCCATGAAGTGCACTCTGAAAAGTAAGATGAAAATAGTGTTTGACAAATTTGGTAGACATTCCTGTTTCTAGCAAAATACAAAAGAAAGACTGATACAATATCAGAGATGCATTTATCAAACAGTAATATGAAACTATTTGTGAATCTCGATGCAGGTTTTTTTTTTAATGAAGCTACTTACACAGCAGAATTTCTGAGTAGTCCTGGGCTTTGTAAACACTGGAGGAGGTAAGGTCATTGTCCTTACTGAAGGTCATAATACAAGTTTGACAGTAACAAATACAGTGGCCTAGAGCAAGCAGCTACTTTCATAGCAATCAAGTAGTTTCCATGGGGCTGATTGCCTCAAACTCTACCTCAAGGCATTTTTTACAAATTGCTAACCTAGTCCTTGATTAATCAACACAGGTACTAATAAACCAATCTTGCCTTAAGCTTTTCCATTCTCCTTGATTCCTAACTGCCTCTTAAGTAGATAGCTCTGAGTCCTGCCTCAAGCCTCAGGCAGTGAGACCTACACAAATAAGTAGGTGGATACAATGAGATAAGAAAGAAATGCTGAATAGTGGAGTCATATAACAGCTCACAAAATAAACCTTATGAAAGTACTGATTAACAGATTAGTTTAGACATATTTAAGTTTTAATTACTCAAGCTAATGGAAAACACAGTATGAGATCCTAGCCAGGTTTATTAGGGAGAAGTAATAATTTTTTTATTACATAGGTCATGTGCCAAAATCTGTATAAAGGCCCTACTCTGATGTTTCATCATGAAGTGGAGGAGATCCTGGGTTTTTTGTGGGTTTAAAAGATGAAACATAAACACTGATGGGTATTATTACGCATGAATGACTTTGAATGTGGTCCTCTTGATAAACTGTATGCTTGTGGTCCAGAGGACCATCACAGAAGGGAGTCTGATCTGCAGAAGGTTTTCACCACAGATGATAAGTTAATTGGTCCCCAGTTTTTCAAGAGTATTTACTAAGATATTTCCACATGATGCCATTATGGATTTTTTGAGCTATTGAGATGCAATATAATTTGTGCATAGGAAAAACCACTACATAAACAACAACCACTCCAGCAAAACCTCTCCTCTTAAGCATTATCACCTACAGCAGAAGATAAATAGATGGACAGATAAAATAGTGTTAGGGTCCGAGAATTCCCCAATCTCTGAACAGAGACACTCACAACTGAGGGTCAGAAATAAATTAAGAGTTTTGTATGGAAAAGGAGCCCATAATTGGAAAATAATTTTTTTTCAAATAAAAGAATGATGATGATGATGATGATGCTTTTAGATTCAAATTTTAAACCAATCAGATATTAAGCAAAAGAGGGAACTACCAACAAGGTGAATTTCCTTTAAACTGACTTGCCAGGAATAGAGAGGAAAAAATAGAAGCAGGAGTAAGAATATCACAGTCTCCTGAATAAGAAGAAGTAGTTAAGAACCCTGAAATTCAAGGAGAGATAACTTGGAGTCCAGATAGTGAAGATTTATTTTATCCTTCATAAGTCAGTTGGGCAAAGAGGGGTTACTCCAAAGATCAGTAGATCTTCTGAGTAATGAATGCTATGATAATTACCAAACTGAGCAACGAGAAATGCCTGGCCTGAGTCCTAGATTTGCTAGGTGCTAGAGTGGGGGAAAAATGCATAAGAATTATGAATTACCATAGCAATATCTCCAATGAAATCTTCTAGTGAATGAGTTAGAACTGAGTCAACATCAAGCATTTGCAAAAAGAGTTCAGTCAGAAAGCAAGAGAGTTAAGCAAAAGTCCAATCCTTTCTAGTTAGGATTAACAGAACTTCAGCCTTAACCTATTAATATTTTTTATTTTATTTTTTTTTTGGTTTGTGCAAAGCAATGGATTTAAGTGATTTGTACAAGGCCACAAAGCTAGGTAATTATTTAATGTCTGAGGTGGTATTTGAACTCAGGTCCTTCTGACTCCAGCATCAGTACTCTATCCACTGTGCAACCTAGCTCTCCCTTACCTTTTTCATATGTTACATTATTCACTATCAATCTAGTCCTTGATATCAAATACTTCTACTATTTGAAAGGAAAGTAATGATAATAATTAGTATTAATCATAATAATAGCTAACTTTTCTATTGTATTTAGGTAATTGGCATTAGAATCAGTAAGACTTCCCTTCATTAATACAAATCTGTTCTCAGGCACTTAACTAGCTGTGTGACCTTGGGCCTTAACCATTTACATTAGTTTGTAAAATGAGCTGAAGAAGGAAATGCCACACTACTCCAAGTATCTTTGCCTAGAGAACTCTGTCAAGAATACAGTCAAAATAAAACTAAAAAGACAGAACAACAACAAATACAGTATTTGCTATGTACCAGGAACTATGCTATATAATTTACAATTATTATCTCACTTGTTATTCATAACAATCTTATAATTACCTCCATTTTACAAATTAAGAAACTGAGGCAAATAGCAGTTAAGTGACTTGCCCAGAGTTATACAGTTATTAAGTGACTGAGGCTGTTTGTGGACTCAGATCTTCCTGATTCCAAGTCTGATACCCTATCTATGTGCCACCTGGACTTTAATACATAACATCATACATTTTCTGCTTTTCCCTACTGAACTTTCTCTTTTACTATTGGATAATTAGTATCAGATTCCACAGTGGGCTGAATCTTCTAGGTAATTTACTTTCCTTAACCAAAACAAACAAACAAAAAAATATAGTCCCAATGGAAGATGTCTATTTTTAAATTATTGTTTTTAAAACCATAATCCATATTCTTTCTAAAACTAAAATCCATAAAATCATTTCCATACATTGAAATCACACATAGACCAATTAGCATTAAGCAAAAAAAAAAGTCAATCTAATGAGACCATGACAGAGATAACCACCCACATACTATATTTGAAAGGGAATGGAGGGGTGGCTAGGTGGTGTAGCGGATAGAGCACCAGCCCTGGAGTCAGGAGTACCTGGGTTCAAATCCAGTCTCAGACACTTAATCATTACCTAGCTGTGTGGCCTTGGGTAAGCCACTTAACCCCATTTGCCTTTCAAAAACCTAAAATAAGGGGGGGGATAGAAAGGTCCCCATTAACCTGAAAAATCTCCCTTTCCCAATTATGACATTACTTTTAAATCCACCATTAGCAATAGCTACCTCTCTGAGATTTTCTTACAAAAATCAGCTTAGAGGATAGCATATTAAGTTGTTTTACCTCCCTAAAAAAATTATTTTATTTTCAAATTTCTAAAAAGCTATATAGGGCAGGTTGAGAATTCTAGGTGATGAGGGAGAATTGCAGTATGACAGGAAGACATTAATTAAAGAACTAAAACAAAGATTTTAAAAAATAAATTTAAATTAATTATTAGCATTAGAATATAAATATCATTTTTAGAAGAAGATAAACTCTTTGAGATCAGAAATTCTTTGGGTTTTTGTCTACAACTCAAAAAACCATCATATTGAAATTTACATATTGCATACTTAATATGTTTATTGAATTGAATTAAACTGATTTAAAATCCATTCTTGCTAGAGTACTGAGAAGTCACCCAAACTTTAATTCTCCATCAGAGAAAAGAAGATTCTGGCCCTTTTACATTACTTTGATATAAACTATTCTTGCAGAGACATTGAAATTTTAGTTTGATTATCAATTGTCTCACTTTAATCATTATGAACTTCATTTCCATTATGAATCAGCTTGAAAGTATTATGATACCTCTTTGATCTGTGTACAGAAACTGTCAACTTAAATCTGACTCTCAAAACTAAGTGGTCATTAGTGTTCTTTATGATTTCATTCTTTAAAGATATGAAAAACAGGGGCGGCTAGGTGGCACAGTGGATAAAACATTGGTCCTGGAGTCAGGAGTACCTGAGTTCAAATCCGGTCTCAGACACTTAATAATTACCTAGCTGTGTGGCCTTGGGCAAGCCACTTAATCCCATTTGCCTTGCAAAAAAAAACCTAAAAAAAAAAGATACAAAAAATGACAAGAGCTTCCTTATGTCATTTTAAGTCAAAGGACTCTATAAAGGTCCATACATTGATTCTAAGTTCAGATTTGCAAAGTATTCTAAAAGAGGATGATAACCCTATCGTGACTATATGTCTTAAAGATTTAAGAATTGAAATTAAAAACAGCAGTATGAAGAGTTTAGGCTTCCTAATTGTGAAAACCAAATAGTGATGTGACTTAGGAAAAATAGGGAATTTATTTTTGTTGAAGCAGTGCTCTACACAATCTGAGGGACATGCAGGAAATTTTGTTATCAAATGGAAAATATTTTATAGCTGGGAAGCATTTTACACATTGATATGTTTTTGTTATTTCAAAAACTTTAATATTTTTATAATCATCTCTACTTTTCCAAAATTTTTTGAATCACTTACTTTGTGAGTCATTTACTATTGATTTCTACCTGTACATGATCTATATATCTGAAAAGTCATTTTTCCCTCTAATCTCACATTTTATTCACAGTTCTCATGATTTAAAAATCAAAACCACAAGTATTTCATGTTTTTTACAAGTGTGAAGACAGTTGGTTTCAATCAATCTTATAACTTCCAAACTTACATCACAGAGAGTCTATGAGTTTCCAATGGCAATTTGAAATTCCTTTTTTTCTGATCTGTAGCTTGAAGGCTAGAATGTCAAAGTCATTGATGGGAAAAGAATTTGTCCTCGGGAGGAAAGTGGCTCTCCACAGGACTGTTCTGTCAGGAAGTCAAATGAGCTATGAACCTGAAGAAAGTTTAAGGCCAAAGCTCCCATTTAGTTATTGAAGCTGACTATGAAATGTGCCAAAAAATGATTAAACAAAAAAAAAAGATTTGGAGCAGGGAAAGAGAGACATATCTTCCAGTATTTGAAGGATTATCAAAGATGAGATAAATGTGTTTCATTCTGTGTCACTGAAGAAAGTAACTAAGATCAATAAGCAGAAGTGAGAAAGTAGGTTACTATAAGAAACTTCCTAAAAATTAAACCTATCTATTAAAAGAATAAGGTGACTTGAGATCTAGTGAGATCCTTATCTCCACATGTGTTGAGGTGATTTTGTGGAGGTTTACTTGTAAGAAATGCTACAGGAATACATATTTTGAATAAGAAAGAGACTGACAGAGATGATTTCAAAGATTATTTTCTTCTTTTTCTTTTTTGATTTTCCCCCTTGCTTTTTTTTATCAATTAATTTATTTTTCCAATTATATATAAAGATAATTTTCAACATTTATTTTTGTAAAGTTTCCTTCCTCTTACCATTTCCTCTGGGCACCCCCACACACACATATACATCTCAGAGTAGTAAATAATTTGAAATAGTCTATAATTGTATAATCATGTTACATATATTTCCATATTAGTCAGGAATGAAGAATCAGGAAAGAAGGGGGAAAAACATGAACGATAAAACAAAAAAACAAATTTCAAGAAGTTAAAATAGTTTACTTTGATCTGTACTCAACTTTCATAATTCTTTCTTTGTATGTGGAAGGCACAACTAAGTCCATCCTAGTTGATCATCACAAAATGTTGTGTTAAAGTATATAATTTTCTCTTGATTCTGTTCACTTCCCTTAACATCAGATCATTTAATTTTTTCCAGGTTTTTTCTGAAAACTGTCTGATTAATAATATGCCATTATATTCATATTGCAAAACTTGTCCAGCTATTCCCCATCATTGGGCATCACCATAATATCCAGTTCTTTGTTATCACAAAAAAAATTGCTAAGAATATTCTTGTACATGTTGGTCTCAAAAATTGGTTTCAAATCTAAGAGTCATAAGATTAAATATTCAAAAATTAAAAGGTCCAAAAATCTAGAAGTCACTTAATAAAATTCTCTCACTTTACATCTAAATAAGACTAGGACTCAGAAAGGTTAAGTAAAGTACCAAAGTATTAAAATACAAAATTTGAAGTTAAACTTAAGTCAAGGGACACCATGTTCAGTGCTCTTTTCATTTCACCAAGTTTCAAAGTAAAATTCAATGACTGAAGCGGTCAATGGTTTTTACTTTTTTTCTAAATATATTTAAAAATTAATCTAATGGCACATCTATTTGGCTCTTTTTTGTATTCTTATTATTTGGGAGTAATGAATAATATAGCTGTAAGAATTGTTATGGAGGTCACTTCTTTGATGAATATCAAAGAGATAGCAATGAAGACTTCATAGAATTTTGAGTTAGAAAAGATGTAAAAAGTTATTCCATTTTCTCACTTAAAGGACATATAGGAAGATTAAATGACTTCTCCAAGATGCAACAAGTAGTGAATCTAAGATTAAAATTCACACCCCTTGATGTTTTATTCAAGAGTTTTTGTCTTTTATGAGATACTAACAAACTTAGGAGATTGCATTTGTAATCTAAAGTATAACATAGCTGAAATTAATTGATATCATTAATTGATGCATATTTCAATGCATCAACTTATCTAATGTCAATAGATAATACCTTTTCTCATTCTGGGTTCCTGGGTTTTTTGTTTTTCTTTTAAAGTATTATCCCTTCCAGCTTTCCTTTCTCATTAAGATGCAATTCAAATATAATCTTGCTTCCTAAATCCTCTAAAATGAAAATATTTCTTCCTCTGCACTACTTAAAACTTTCTTACATTTTCATGTTTAATTTCAAAGCTAGGATCTTCCTGCCCTGATGATCAACATCTGGGGGACAGGGATAATGTCTTAATTATCTTTTGGACTCCATTCATTTTTTAATATAGACACAATAATATTTCCACAACTTCAAGTCAACTAGATAGACCTCTTCTGAAATGTTTATGGCTGGACATTGAAAAGTAACATTTTATTCAAGGGAGTAAGGTAGACAGACAGTTTGCTACCTGCATTGTTGGAGGAAATAATCATCTCAACCAAATCACAGATCCACAGAAGCATCTTACTATAATGTACCTTTCACATAGAAGGTGTGCTTGGTAGAAAATGGATATTTAATAAATATATGAATTGCGGCATCTAGGTGGTGCAGTAGATAGAGCACAGGCCCTGGAGACAGGAGGACCTGAGTTGAAATCCCACCTCAAACACTTAATAATTACCTAGTTGTGTGACCTTGGGCAAGTCACTTAACCCCATTGCCTTACAAAAAGCAAAACCAAAAAATAATAATATATAAATAAATAAATAAATAAATGCCTGAATTGGTGGATGGATAAATGAATTCTCCAGTAACCCTACTGAGAGATGGATAATTATATATTTATTGCTACTATTCCCATAGAAAAAAATCAGTCATTTGTTTAATCAAGCAAGAAAACAGCAAATACCTTAATGTGTCTGTACAGTATTAGTATTGCATTAGTACTATATTAGTGTCTGTATTGTAATTGTACTGTATTAGTACTAGGTACTAATAATATAAATACAAAAAATGATAATTTACTAAAAATTAATAGATACACTATGTATTCAGTTGTTAAATCTAAGGTAGTTTAAGAAACTGGGTACTAAAAGTTGGGACATCAAAAAAAATTTCATGAAGAAGATGGTCTCAGATTCACTCTGAAAAAAGAGGAACTCTGGAGTGAGAGTTAAGAAGATGAATGAGATATCAGAGACACCCTAGGAACTGGGGAATGAAGTGTACTGAGTGACTGAATGAGAGAGAAGTCCATTTTGCCCTACTGCTGTGAGGTGGGGAATAGGAGAGCCAGAGAAAGCTTTGTTATTGTTGACTGACTAGGCCATGGCCTGTAGAGTAGCTGCCACTTTCCCTCTTATCTTTGGGAAATTCCCTTTACCTACTCATAAAGGAATGTAATAGAACAAAGAATTTTAAATTTGGGAGTTGGATAAAGCTTGCCTTTAGTCAGTTAAACTTTTTAAATAATAGTTCCATAAATTCAGAGACTGTTTCATAAATATCTTTGCATCTCCAACAACCACAATACTTGACACAGAGAATTCTTTTAAAATTTCTTGTTGAAGGGTGGTTAGATGGCACAGTAGATAGAGCAATGGCCCTGGAGTCAGGAGTACCTGGATTCAAATCCAGTCTCAGACACTTAATAATTGCCTAGCTGTGTGGCTTGGGCAAGCCACTTAACCCCATTTGCCTTACAAAAACCTAAAATAATAATAATAATAATAATAATAATAATAATAATTACCTAGGTATGTGGCCTTGGGCAAGCCACTTAACTCCATTTGCCTTGCAAAAACCTAAAAAAGAAAAAAATCTTGTTGATTGACTGATTAGTTGATTATATAGATGAGAACACTGAAAGACAGAGGATGTGAATTATCCAAGAGTCTAGAACAAAGGTAGGGTGGGGGGCAAGATGATATTTCTCCTCTACCATTGTATCCGTATTCAACTGAAAAGTATTTTAATTTTAGACTGAAGCCTTCCTCACATTTTGTCCAGTGTTGACATAAAGTGATGGCAGAAGTGTTGTAGAAGCACAGCCAAGATGGCAACAAGAGTGGATCCTGTCCTAGGCACTCTCTCATAAATCTTTGAAACTAAGGACTCTAACTAAATTTTTGAGAGACAGAACCCACAGAGGGACCCAATGAGGCAGTTCTGCTACTCAAGGTAACCTGGAAAAGAGCAGAAAGGTTCTGCTCCCCAGGGTTGGAGGGGTGGCCTGCCAGAGCGAAAGAAGTTCAGCCTCCTGGAGGCAGCCTTAGGGCGCTGGGAGCCACAGCCACTGCAGTGGGGGAGTTTCCTGACCTATGCCCCAGGAGCACCAGGCACAAATTGGAGGAAGAGTTGGGGACCTCTACCAGAGCGAGCACATGAAGCCCAGCCCTCAGGGCACACAGCCAGCTGCTTGGCCACTGCATTCCAGATCCAGGGAACAGAAGCAGGAAGAGCTGGTAAGGAGGAGCCCCCAGGGCATGAGCCCATTGAACCTAGGGAGGGAAGTGAAGAGAGAGACTGCACAGCTCTGTTCTCTGCCCCTGGAACAGGACTCTGGGGCTCTGACCACATTCAGATCCTGATCCCAGTCTAGGCCCCCCCATAGAACAGCAGGGTCAGCCCCCAACCTGTGCCCTGTGGTAGAGGGGGGCGCATATGGTCATTTACAGACCAGGAGAGGAGGGAGGACAGAGCCTCACACACTGAGACCCTTGTGGGACTGTCCCAAAAGCTCAGGAAGCACCCCAAAAACAGTCTAAGGCTGGGAAAATGAGCAAGCAGAGAAACAAGAGAAACACCATTGAGAAATACATTATCTATGAACCCAAGAAGGATCAATATACTCAGTCTGAAAATGAGGAAGCACAAGCTCCTGCATCTAAAGACTCCAAGAAAAACAGAAATTGGGCTCAGGCTATGACAGAGCTCAAAAAAGACTTTGAAAATCAAATGAGGGAGTTAGAAGAAAAACTTGGAAAAGAAAGGAGAGAGATGGAGGAAAAATATGAAAATGAAGTCAGCAGCCTAGTCAAGGAAATCCAAAAAAATGCTGAAGAAAGTAGCATGCTAAAAACCAGCTTAGGTCAAATGGATAAAATAGTTCAAAAAGTTATGGAGGAGAAGAATGCTTTAAAAAGCAAAATTGGCCAGATGGAAAAAGAGATAAGAAAACTCTCTGAGGAGAACAAATCCTTCAGACAAAGAATAGAATTCAGGGAGATTGATGAATTTACCAGAAATCAGGAATCAATACTTCAAAACCAAAAAAATGAAAAATTAGAAGAAAATGTGAAATATCTCATTGAAAAAACAACTGATATGGAAAACAGACTTAGGAAAGATAATTTAAAAATTATTGGAATACCTGAAAGTCATGATCAGGAAAAGAGCCTTGACATCATTTCCAAGAATTACTACAGGAAAATTGCCCTGGTATTCTAGAAGCAGAGGGAAAAATAGAAATGGAGAGAATCCACCGATCCCCCCCAAGAAAGAGATTCCAAAAAACCAACCCCTAGGAATATTGTAGTCAAGTTCTAGAACTCCCAAGTCAAAGAGAAAATATTACAAGCAGCCAGAAGGACACAATTGAAATATTGTGGAGCTGCAGTCAGGATCACACAAGACGTAGCAGCAGCTACATTGGAATCTCATAGGGCTTGGAATATAATATACCAGAAGGCAAAAGAGCTTAGAATGCAACTGAGAATCAACTACCCAGCAAGGCTAAATGTCCTCTCCCAGGGAAGAAGATGGACTTTCAATAAACCAGGGGAATTTCAAATGTTCCTGTTGGAATGGCCAGAGCTGAACAGAAGGTTTGATGTTCAGATACAGGGCTCAGGTGAAGCATAGAGATTGGAGGAGAGGGAGAAAATATGAGGGACTTAATGATGAACTGCATGTATTCCTGCATAGAAAAATGACATTAATAATACTCATATGAACCTTCTCAGTTAATAGAGCAGGTAGAGGGAGCTTTTATAGTTGAAGCACAGGAGAAAGCTGAATTCGAAGATAAAATATGGAGTAAAAATGGAGTCAATAGAAAAAAGGGAAATGTAATGGGAGAGAGAGAAAGGATAGGGGGAATAGACCAAGATATTTCATAAAATAAGTTTTTTCTTTATTACAATGAGCTATTGCAATGATATGGAAGGGGGGAAGGCAAGGGGGAATGAGGGAATCTTCGCTCTCATCAGAGGTGGCTAGGAGAGGAAACAGCATATATACTCAATGGGGTATAGGCATCTGGAGTAAGAAGGGGGGGACAGGGGGAAGAGGGGATGATGTGAGTGATGGAGGAGAGGACCGACCATGGTGGGAGAGTGGTCAGATATAACATATTTTATTTTTTACTTCTTGCAAGGGGCTGGGATTGGATGGCCTGTCTGGGACCATAGGGCCATGTGGATGCTGGGCCTAAGGGGTGGTCTGGGGGCTCAGGAACTCTTGGCCCCAGGACCAGGGATCTATCTGCTGTGCCACTCAGCTATGCTACAGCAGAGTCAGAGTGAAAGGAGAGAGAAAAATATAGTACATGGTAGTGGAGAAATACTAATGGAGGGAGTTGCAATCAGCAATGGCAACAGTGGAAAAATATGGAAGTAACTTTTTCCATGGACTTATCATAAAGAATGTGACCCACTCATGACAGAGTTATTGGTGTTGGAATAAAGACTCAAGCACATTTTTATTATTATTATTTTTGGGGGGTGCAGGGCAAATGGGGCTGGGAGGCCCACCTGGGGCTGCATAGTGGGGTGATCATTGGGTATCTGAGGCCAGATTTGGACCCAGGTGCTTCTGGCTCAAGGGCCAATGCTCTGTCTGCCACCTAGACACCCCTACTATTATTACCATTTTATTTTATTTTTTGGTTTTTGCAGGGCAGTGGGGTTCAGGTGGCTTGCATGGCACATGGCTGGGTGATTGTTGGGTGTATGGGGCCAGATGTGGGCTTGGGTGCTCATGACTCTAGGGCTGGTGCTCTGTCCACTGCGCCACCTGGCCATACCTACAATTATTACTATTATTTTTTTAATTTTAATTTTTTTCTCTGCCCTTTACGTTATTGCTCAAGTGAGTCTATATTTTTTGGGGGGAAGGGGGTATTTTGTTTACTCTTAAACATGAATATTTTATTAATGTATAAAAATATTTGTACAAAATGAGAATAAATAAATATTAAATATTAAAAAAGAAAAAAGAAAAAAACATAGATTTAGACTGTGCAGCATCTATACTGAACATCATTCAGTATTTTTTTTTTTACTGTGAGATAGTGACAATTATTAGGAGGGCTTGGGTTTTCCCAGAAAAAAAATTAGCCACTTCTCCACAAAATATATCAAAATTATTATGCCCATCTTAAAGAAAAAATGCCATATTATTTGAGGGAGAAAAATAGCATGATATAAAATTGATTGACTTTCAAAGCCCATGAAGTTCTTATAAAGAAGCAAAGTGACCTCCTAGTTTTCATGTTTTATTTGTGATTACCGAGACAGATTTTTTCTTTACCTCAAGTCAGCTTGAAGCTGTTATTTTTGCTGGTAAAAATATAGGAGGGCAAAAAAATTAGTGACTGACTCTCCAGTATAATTTGTTAGAGGTGTACACTCCTCTCAATTTGTTATATAAAGTTTGATTTTTGTTGAGGGTTTGTTTTCTATTTTTGTTGATGATGTTGCTTTTTTATCAAAGGGTTTTTATATTTTTTTTAACCATTAACAAAAGAATACATAAAAACCCTTAGGACCCAGAAGGCTAGAAAAGGTACTGTTTCTGGTAGTCTTAAAAATAAAGTCATTTTACTGCAAGACAAAATGCCTTGGGTCACTTTTACATATTTTCACTCTATCTGTTTCATTTCCTTTCTGGGATTGTTTATTTTTTTGACATTGCCTAGGAGTCTTTTCTATTCACACAACTGTAGATTTTTTAAACAATCCCTTCTGCATCTTTTTTTCTGCATTTATGTAATCCATGACAGAGTTTGATTTTATTTCACTAAGCATATAAAATTATTCACATAGCTTTTGAACTTTTAGTGATTTTCCTATTTTTATTATGGTTTTTAATGGGTTTTATACAATTCAATTCTGAATAAAAATTAATATTATATTAAGAGCATTACTTTAATTTTTAAATAATTATATGTTATTATGGTTTTAAAGAATGACAATACCAAAATGTGATGTAGCTTCCATTTTTTATGAAATTCATCACTGTAAAGTTTGAAATCAATGACTAGAACAATGCTTGGTATTCAGTAGGGGCTTAATAGATATTTGTTTAATGCATTAACGAATAACCTTCCTCTATAAAATATATTGCATGTGATCTTGATGCTTTTAAAATGTAGATGACAATATCATTGACTTTCTATTATTATCTTCCCACAGCAATACGCATTGAATTTAGAGAGAATTTAATTTCTTTGTTGATTTTATACTAATAAATTAAATATTCAATATCTATCTTTCACCTGTTGAGTTCCATATACAATCTTAGGTGCTGGAGAGAAATAAAAATAGTCTCCATCTTTAGGGAGCTGGCCAAAATATACATGTAAAAGTAAAAATAAAATGCTTACATAGTACACAAAAAAAAAAACTGGAAGGAAGGCAGTAATATCTGGGAGTAGGGAAGAATCAGAAATGGATTTTTATAGCAGATAGCACATGCCTGAGTTTTCAAAGAAGCTGGTGATTTTAAGAAATGGAGTTGAGAAAGGAGTACATTAATCCCATATGGAATACTTTGTTTAAGAATAGAAAGTAGTCTAATCTGGCTAGATTATAATGTAACAAAATAGACTGGGGGGGAGATTGTGTTCACCACTGATAGAGCACTGATCTCTGGAAGATCTAAATTCTAGACTCAGATACTTTGTAGTCTATTTTTAATAGTCTTTTTCTTTATGTCTCTACCTCTTTGCACCTCAGTTTCCTTATCTGTTATGTGTAAATGATACCTACCTCACGTATTAATTGAAAAGATAAAGTGAAAAACTTACAGTTGATTGAAATATTATTCAAGTAGAGTAGATCTGATGAAGGGAACGGTACAAAATGATTGGAAAATGTTCCTGGGTGTGTAAGGCATCCCAAGAACATGGTCACTACATGTCCATATTGCTACTTTTTCATTACTACAAATCTGTGAATATTATAAACAGAAATATGAAAGGCCTCTTTGAAAACAATTTGCAAAGAGAATAGACAGATTTTAGGCTTTGTAAATTATATTTCTGCAACAAAAAACATATCTACTCTGTTTTTTTGCTATTTTTGGTACCTTAAAAAACAACAACTCGGAGACAGTTACTAGTCAAGAAACTTTTGCCTTGCAAAGCAAGAGATGCAAAGATTCTTTTATTCAAACCCTCTTCTATTCAATGACTCAATCCCTCCCCCCCCCCAAAAAAAACCCCATGAAAGTACTTATTTTGTTCTCATTGACTTCACCAATGGAATACAGAAAAATAAACTCAGTTTTAAAAAATTTATATTTTTTAAAAATGTCAATAATATATGTCATAAACTATTAATTTCAACTAAGGACTCCAAGCAGAAGTTAAATGAACACTTGCCTGGTATATTGTAGGGAGGTTTTCTTTTGGATAAGAGTCATAGTAGATGTCTGTGAGAGCTCCTTCCAAATCGCAAAATTTGCAATTCAATGACATTTTGCCTTTTTTGTAAGGAAGGATGCAGAGCTGCACATCTTTGTTCCACTTGCTCTTGAGATGAAAAAGTTCTCTTATTGGTTGCTAACATGGAAAAGCTGACAATTCAGGGTATGTACAAAGGAAAATAACCTGCCCCCCCCCTTATTTATTTCTTCAAAGCATGTTAGGATTTTTTTGGAACTATTTCTTGCATTAGAGATAGGGAAAGAAATGACTATGGGCACATATGCAATTGAGAATTGAACCCTGTTTCTACCCAATGGAGAGAGGTTTTCCTAAGTATCAGTTTGCAGAGGACCAAAATGATGTTACTACTTTAGAGTCAAGCTATAACATCTCCAAGTATTATTGATCAGATCAATATAAGTCAGAACACTCTGCCACAGCTTAGGCACAAATAATTCATGTGAACATTTGGAGTGAAGGTATCTCTACATTTGTGCATCTCACCTTTCTTTTGAGTACTGAAATTCTGCTTTGCTTTTTAGAGTCCAATGCCTTCTTTGCTAAAGGTACACTATGCATGTAGTTCTTTGCCAGGCTCTTTGATGTCAAACAATTAATACCAAAGTTGTTCAGAAAGACATTAAGAGTATCCTTGTATCCCTTCTTTTGACCAAAATGTGAGCACATTCCTTGATGAGTTCTCCATAAAACAACCTTTTAGGCATTGGACTCTCTTTCTGCAGTAGAGTTTGGATATCTGGTGGTTTAGTCCAAGAAAATACCTCAGTGTTGGATACTGTATCCTTCCAGGTGATCTTCAGAATTTTCATAAGGCAATTCAAATGAAAATGAATCAGTTTCCTGACATGGCACTGGTAGTTTGTCCAGTTTTCACAGGCATATATATAGCAATGAGGTCAGCAGCACAATAGCTCTGTAGGCATTTAGTAGGCAGTCTAATACCTCTTCTGTCCTACACTTTCCTTACAAGACTTCCAAACATTGACATCAACCTCATTTTACTCAGTAGTTTTTTAGTCATGATGACCTTTCTGTGACACCTTTTGGGATTTTCTTAGAAAAGATATAGGATTGGTTTGCCATTTTCTTCTCCTGTTCATTTAAAGAAGAACTTCTCCTATTCATTTTACAGAAGAGGTAGCAAATAGGATTAAGCCAATTGCCCAGGGTCATACAGCTAGTAAGTTTCTGAGACCAGATCTGAACTAAGGAAGATGAGTCTTCCTAATTCCAGGTCCAGCATTCTATACATTGCTTTCACCTAGCTGCCCCAAAAAGCACTACAGGGGAATATAATTTCTGATTAACTGAAAAAGTGTTAAACAATGCTATGAGTTTATAAAGAGACTTACATTAGCTTTCTGAACAATCTGAGAAAGAATCTTGAAGAAATAGTAAGTCAAGGGAGAAGTAAAATAAAAACTTTGAATGGTAGACTAGAGGTTCAGCCTTCAGAGACACCAAACTCCATTTACTCCTTGATTTTTAGGGCCTTGAGACTTAGAAGAGATCCTTGCAGAGACCATTTTCCCTTTTGTTTTCAGATGAGGTCTTATCTGACTCCTCGATGAAGATTCATTTATTACTGTGTATTTCTTGTAAATGTTCTAATCTATCTATAACTTCTTAAACTTCTTTTTGCTGCTTTATTTAAAAAAGAATTTTACTAGATATTCTTGAGTCTTTTAAAAATGAATAGATTTTATCAATATATTTTGTTCTTTTAATTTTAGATTTCCCACTCTTCCCCCTTCTATATTCAATCTTCTTCTAAGAGAGCCAGGTTTTAGTATTAAAAAATTAAAAATAAGAAATAAGAAAAAAGTAAGTTTGGATCTGACTGGAAGTAAAGGATTGTTCTGCATTAGAAAGATCACTCACCATTAAGATGAGGACTACCCTAATCCAGTGTAGTTATTAGAACAGTGCTGAATTGATTCAAAATATTAAATGCCTAATTAATCACCTTATAAAACTGTGATATATTGCTGAACCATAAATATTAGTCTCTAGCATATCATACATTACAGAATCCTGTTATGTCTAAAATCTATTAAAGTATGATACTAGTCTTTACTTACAACTTACTTGATTCACATTTTAAGTTTAGTTTTATTTCCCTTATGGGGAACCCTAGGAATAGTCCTTTGTTGTTAAAACTGCATTAATTTAGTCTCCAAAGCATCCCTTGAGATATAAAAATACAAAAAAAATGCTTTTCTGTTAACAGGTTACCAAGGGCTGTAATGCAGTCTTATTGACAGTGACAAAGAGCTAAGTATATATAGAGAGTAGAAAAACCCAGAATGGATGATTTTCCTCCTCTTCCAATGTAGGAATTCTAGCTGGTTTGAGACAAATTAGGCTGACCATAACCTCCTTATTCACTCAATGTTTTCTATTAGAGATAATGTTCATAAAATTTTGGATTATGGTTTCTGAGGCACTGAATAAGAGAATGGTAAGTACTACACAGGGGGATCTGAGGCACCTTGATTAGAGTAGGTAGGAGTGAGATGATCAAAACAAAAGGACACAAAGTCCACAGCCAAAGCAGTGTTCATTGAGATTGAAATGTCATGATGAGGGGCGGCTAGGTGGCGCAGTGGATAGAGCACCAGCCCTGGAGTCAGAAGTACCTGAGTTCAAATCCGGCCTCAGACACTTAATAATTACCTAGCTGTGTGGCCTTGGGCACACACCCTATTGCCTTGCAAAAGCTAAAAAAAGAAAATGTCATGATGGAAGAGGTGCAGCAGAAGTAGAATTGACACTGTGTGAATTCTGGCAGTAGATGATACATGGCTAGACTAGAAACTGGGATTTCCTATGATTTCATAAATTGTGTCCATTGAATTTTGGAGAAGTTTTTACTCTTGCAAATCTGCTGGACATGAGTATTGTGTCCACTTAAATGAGTGCCTTATTTAAATAGTGGCTTTGAATATTCTTTTATAATCACCTGAAGTAAAATTGCTAAATAGCTGGAAATGTGTTCTGTAATTGTGGTATGTTGTACTATGAAGTGAAAGAGATGACCAGACTGAAAATTTTATGAAAATCTAAGCAGAGATGTTCATGAATTGAAACAATTAGACATGACCCTGGCCCTTCAGCACCAAGGATGCTCTTGGAATCTAAATTACCATTATGATGTCAAAAGCAAGGAATAATATCAGAATCCAAAGATATAATTCCAGTTAAATAAAGTGTCCCTGTACTACACACTAATGGTGTTGCATATTTTAATAGAGAGCCATATAGTACACATTACCAAGCTAATGTAGAAACAGTTAGATATCCTGAACACTGCTACACAAGAAATTAGTACATTAAATACAAGACTATGTACTTCTCCAAGTAAAATAGATGAAGAAAAAAATTCCACAGATATCTTGAAGATTAAGAACTCAAAAGACTGTGAATATCCAAATGAAGACAAGATGGGAGCATTTGGTGGATGTGACTATAATGACTTTGGTCAGAATCTCCAATCTGAACAAAGTGACTCAGATGATTTCTGCTGTTACTTGAATAGCACTTCTGCTTTCATAGTGTAATGACTTTCATTTGGATAATATGCATAAAGAGGTGATGGACCATGATAAAGATTTTAGTAGTTAATCAGATTTAACAAATGGTGAATGTGTACATTCTGATGAAGCATAGCCTATGAATTCACTGTCAGTAGCAGCACAACTTAGAGAAGGAATACAATCTTCAGCATATCTTCTTACCAGGTGACTCTACTGGAGGGTAAATATTAAAAATTAAAATAGAACAAGACAGTATGATGAATATGGATGTCCTTTCTTTAATTTGTCCCAGTCATTTAAATTATTTTCTAGTTCCTATTGGTTCAAAGCAAAGGAAATAAAGACATGGCTACTACAGAATTAGAAGTTACTGAGGACTCTATAGGTCTCCAGGGAATAGATATAATCATATTTGCTTTGCTATTTAGACTTGGAAATTCTCCAAGTGGAGGAAACATATTTGATAGTCATTTTGTTGATGTTGATTTTCAGACTCAAACCTTTTAATTTCCTTCTATAGTTTTAGCCACAAATATAATGGTTAGGGAAATAGCTTCTGCTTCAGCTTTTTATTAATCATAGCAACCTACAGTTCTCGAATATGAGTCCTTTTTAGACACTTGGATTAGATTTAATATTGGAATGTGAGTCAAGATACCAAACCAAGCAATGTTCAATGTTTACATTTGTTTGTGGACAATTATTTAGAAGAAAAAAATTTTCTTCTCATTTTAAGTATATTCATACTGGATGGAACAGAGAGGTGTCCTTTAGCTTATTTTGGGTGCATATATTATCAGTGTCGGTTTGGTCCATCAATACAATGAATGGGTAAGGATTATACATGATCACTATTTGAGATCATTTGGCACTCAGACAAGTATATCCACAGCATTAGTAGAGCCTGCTAGAAGCTGCTTGCTTGGCTTACATAGTGACCATCTAAGTAATTTTCCTTTTGAGTCCTTCAACATATTGCTGAATTTTTAGATGATTTTCATTAATGCCACTTTGCATGCCATTACAGCTAATGGGAAATGTGTATAGTAATCTTCTTTAATCCTGTGGAATGGTCATACTTCTTTGGGAAGAAAAGGAAACATCCTGATGGATATTCATCTTGGCAGATATGACAAAAGCTAAGTTGATTCAGTGCTGCATTTTGTTCTGTGAATGAGTTGAAATTTGCTGACATCCTTCACATGGCTAACCACCTGAAGAAATGCAGTTACAATATTGTAGAGTGAAGGGAAGAAGTTATTCCATTACCATTTATGTGTGTAGCATGGGAGCTCACTAAAGAAGGGTGGTCACTATGCTCAGTCTTGAAACCTGTACTCTAAATAAGTTACTCCTTTTGCCCACACACACAATCATAACCACTTGTACCTCTATGTAACATGTGACACTTTATTAATATACTAAAGATGTTTAGCAAAATCTTCTGTCACTACACATATAATATTTTGAAGTGACATTTATATTTTATAAAATGATTACGATTTAGTTGGAAGAAATGACTTGCCTTATTTTTGAAACTTTCGAAACTTGCTGCACAGGATAGTTTTTTCAAACTTATGTTTGTCATATTTTTGTAGAATGGACATTTAGAATTAGTATGTATGTACATTTCGAATCATAAATTAACTAACATGATCCTGACTAAATTATTTGTACTTGTTTTCTACAAGGTGTGACCCTTTTCATTAAAAAAATTGAAACAATTGTTTGCAATATATATATTTTAGATTTTAAAATAGCTAAGCTATTTTGGTACTGCCATAAAAACTCTGCAGCGTTCTTGTTCTTAGCATTTTCCTTCTACAACTGTTGACACATAGGTGATCTAGAATCTATAGTTATAATTTAAAAACCCATGCTAATTTAAAGACCCATACTAAACAGTGCTACTGAGGCATTTACTGTTTCTTTAAAATACACAAAGGTTAATTATTTTTCTTTATTTGTAAGAGTCTCAAGATAGGAAAACTATTCTACCTATTTTTGTTATAGTAAAAACTAAGCTTTTTAGGAAAATGTCAGAGTAATAAATAAAAGTATAATCATAAAAGATGAATGCTTAAAAATCATTGTATATCCATTTATTTTAACTCAGATCCATTTATGATTCTATTATTTTGCTTAAATGTTTGACATGGATTTAAGAGAGGGGGATATATATTGCTTCTCAGCCTATTTGGGTAGAAGATCAAGTGAAGAGATGTGGGGAAGCTATACTTCATTCTAACTGCATGAATTAGGAATATTAGTTATATAATTTTTTAAATATTGAAATAGTTTAACATACATATTTTACAGCATTTTTGTTTTGGTCAAAAAAATAATGCTGCATGTTCTTAGGGGCATCTGAAAATATCAGTAAACAGAGCA